>NW_027139445.1:0-203484 GCF_035084215.1 Heptranchias perlo | reverse complement strand
TGAGGGAAAATAGAATATGAGAGTAAACGAGCGAGAAACATACAAACGGACTGTAAAAGCTTCTATAGGTATGTGAAAAGGAAAAGACTGGCAAAGGCTGTCCTCACCCGGTCTGACCTATATGTGACTCCAGACCCACAGCTATGTGGTTGGTTCTTATTGCCCTCTGAAATGGCCGAGCAAGCCACTCAGTTGTAAAATCTCGCTAAAAAAAGTCACAATAAGAATAAAACTGGATGGACCACCCGGATCGGACCACTAGGCACCGGACACGACAAAGGCAAACCAAGCCCAGTCTAACCTGCAAAGTCCTCCTCACTAACATCTGGGGACTTGTGCCAAAATTGGGAGACGTGTCCCACAGACTAGTCAAGCAATAGCCTGACATAGCCATGCTCACAGAATCACACCTTTCAGCCAATGTCGCAGACTCTTCCATCACCATCCCTGGGTATGTCCTGTCCACCGGCAGGACAGACCCACCAGAGGTGTTGGTACAGTGATATACAGTCAGGAGGGAGTGGCCCTGGGAGTCCTCAACATTGACTCTGGACCCCATGAAATCTCATGGCATCAGGTCAAACATGGCAAGGAAACCTCCTGCTGATTACCACCTACCGTCCTCCCTCAGCTGATGAATCAGTCCTCCTCCATGTTGAACACCACTTGGAGGAAGCACTGAGGGTAGCAAGGGCACAAAATGTACTCTGGGTGGGGGACTTCAATGTCCATCACCAAGAGTGGCTCGGTAGCGCCACTCCTGACCGAGCTGGCCGAGTCCTGAAGGACATTGCTGCCAGACTGGGCCTGCGGCAGGTGGTGAGCGAATCAACACGAGGGAAAACTTACTTGACCTCGTCCTCACCAATCTACCTGTCACAAATGCATCTGTCGATGACAGTATTGGTAGGAGTGACCACCGCACAGTCCTCGTGAGATGAAATCCGTCTTCGCACTGAGGACACCATCCAACGTGTTGTGTGGCACTACACCGTGCTAAATGGGATAGATTCAGAACAGATCTAGCAGCTCAAAACTGGGCATCCATGAGGCGCTGTGGGCCATTAGCAGCAGCAGAATTGTATTCCAGCACAATCTGTACCCTCATGGCCCGGCATATTCCTCTCTCTACCATTACCAACAAGCCAGGGGATCAACCCTGGTTCAATGAGGAGTGTAGAAGAGCATGCCAGAAGCAGCACCAGGCTTACCTAAAAATGAGGTGCCAACCTGGTAAAGCTACAACTCAGGACTACATGCATGCTAAAGCAACATGCTATAGACAGAGCTAAGCAATTCCACAACCAACGGATCAGATCAAAGCTCTGCAGTCCTG
Source organism: Heptranchias perlo (assembly GCF_035084215.1). NCBI lineage: Eukaryota > Metazoa > Chordata > Chondrichthyes > Hexanchiformes > Hexanchidae > Heptranchias > Heptranchias perlo. The sequence goes on along the minus strand of NW_027139445.1, from coordinate 202,148 downwards.
CCACATCCAGTCGTGAACGGTGGTGGACAATTAAACAACTAACGGGAGGAGGAGGCTCTGTGAACATCCCCATCCTCAATGATGGCAGAGTCCAGCACGTGAGTGCAAAAGACAAGGCTGAAGCGTCTGCAACCATCTTCAGCCAGAAGTGCCGAGTGGACGATCCATCTCGGCCTCCTCCCGATATCTCCACCATCACAGAAGCCAGTCTTCAGCCAATTCGATTCACTCCACATGATATCAAGAAACGGCTGAGTGCACTGGATACAGCAAAGGCTATGGGCCCCGACAACATCCCAGCTGTAGTGCTGAAGATTTGCGCTCCAGAAATGGCCGCGCCTCGAGCCAAGCTGTTCCAGTACAGCTACAACACTGGCATCTACCCAACAATGTGGAAAATTGCCCAGGTATGTCCTGTCCACAAAAAGCAGGACAAATCCAATCCGGCCAATTACCGCCCCATCAGTCTACTCTCAATCAGCAGCAAAGTGATGGAAGGTGTCGTCGACAGTGCTATCAAGCAGCAGTTACCCACCAATAACCTGCTCACCGATGCTCAGTTTGGGTTCCGCCAGGACCACTCAGCTCCAGACCTCATTACAGCCTTGGTCCAAACATGGACAAAAGAGCTGAATTCCAGAGGTGAGGTGAGAGTGACTGCCCTTGACATCAAGGCAAGATTTGAACGAGTGTGGCACCAAGGAGCCCAAGTAAAATTGAAGTCATGGGAATCAGGGTGAAAACTCTCCAGTGGCTGGAGTCATACCTAGCACAAAGGAAGATGGTAGTGGTTGTTGGAGGTCAATCATCTCAGCCCCAGGACATTGCTGTAGGAGTGCCTCAGGGCAGTGTCCCAGGCCAAATCATCTTCAGCTGCTTCATTAATGACCTTCAATCCATCATAAGGTCAGAAATGGGGATGTTCGCTGATGACTGCACAGTGTTCAGTTCCATTCGCAACCCCTCAGATAATGAAGCAGTCCGAGCCCGCATGCAGCAAGGCCTGGACAACATCCAGGCTTGGGCTCATAAGTGGCAAGTAACATTCGCGCCAGATAAGTGCCAGGCAATGACCATCTCCAACAAGAGAGAGTCTAACCACCTCCCCTTGACATTCAATGGCATTACCATCGCCGAATCCCCCACCATCAACATCCTGGGGTTACCATTGACCAGGAACTTAACTGGACCAGCCATATAAATACTGTGGCTACTAGAGCAGGTCAGAGGCTGGGTATTCTGCGGCGAGTGACTCACTTCCTGACTCCCCAAAGCCTTTCCACCATCTACAAGGCACAAGTCAGGAGTGTGATGGAATACTCTCCACTTGCCTGGATGAGTGCAGCTCCAGCAACACTCAAGAAGCTTGACACCATCCAGGACAAAGCAGCCCGCTTGTTTGGCACCCCATCCACCACCTTAAACATTCACTCCCTTCACCACCGGCGCACTGTGGCTGCAGTGTGTACCATCCACAGGATGCACTGCAGCAACTCGCCAAGGCTTCTTCGACAGCACCTCCCAAACCCGCGACCTCAACCACCTAGAAGGACAAGGGCAGCAGGCACATGGGAACAACAACACCTGCACGTTCCCCTCCAAGTCACACACCATCCCGACTTGGAAATATATCGCCGGTCCTTCATCGTCACTGGGTCAAAATCCTGGAACTCCCTTCCTAACAGCACTGTGGGAGAACCTTCACCACACGGACTGCAGCGGTTCAAGAAGGCGGCTCACCACCACCTTCTCAAGGGCAATTAGGGATGGGCAATAAATGCTGGCCTCGCCAGCGATGCCACATCCCATGAACGAATAAAGTGGGTCCCTTACACAGAGACGGGAGAATTTACAATGGGAATAAGGAAATGGCAGAGAAATTAAACAAAACACTTTGTGTCTGTCTGCATAGAAGAAGACACAAAAAACCTCCCAGAAATACTAGAGATCCAAGGGTCTGGCGAGAATGAGGAACTGAAAGAAATTAGTATTTATAAAAAAATAGTATTAGAGAAATTAATGGGACTGAAAGTCAATAAATCCCAAGGACCTGATGATCTACATCCAGGGTTTTGAAAGAGGTGGCGACAGAGATAGTGGATGCATTGGTTGTCATCTTCCAAAATTCTATAGATTATGGAGCAGTTCCTGCAGATTGGAGGGTGGCAAATGTAACCCCACTATTTAAGAAAGGAGGGAGAGAAAAAACAGGGAATTACAGACCTGTTAGCCTGACAACAGTAGTAGGGAAAATGCTAGAATCGATTATAAAGGATGTGATAACAGGACACTGAGAAAATAATAATAGGATTTGGCAGAGTCAACGTGGATTTATGAAAGGCCGAAAGGGAAATCATGTTTGACAAACCTATTGGAGTTCTTTGAGGATGTAACTAGTAGAATAGATAAGGGGGAACCAGTGGATGTGGTGTATTTGGATTTACAGAAGGCTGTCGATAAGGTCCCACACAGGAGGTTGGTGAACAAAGTTAGAGCACATGGAATTGGGGGTAATTTACTGGCATGGACAGAAAACAGAGAGTAGGAATAAACGGGTCTTTTTCAGGTTGGCAGACTGTGACTAGTGGGGTACCACAGGGATCAGTGCTTGGGCCCCAGCTATTCACAATCTATATCAATGATTTGGACGCGGGGACCAAATGTAATATTTCCAAGTTTGCTGATGACACAAAACTAGGTGGGAATGTGAGTTGTGAGGAGGATGCAAAGAGGCTTCAAGGGGGTATCGACAGGCTAAGTGAGTGGGCAAGAACATGGCAGATGGAATATAATGTGGAAAAATGTGAAGTTATCCAGTTTGGTAGGAAAAACAGAAATGCAGAGTATTTTTAAATGGTAAGAGATTGGGAAATGTTGATGTTCAAAGGGACCTGGGTGTCCTTGTACATGAGTCACTGAAAGCTAACATGCAGGTGCAGCGAGCAATTAGGAAGGCAAATGGTATGTTGGCCTTTATTACAAGAGGATTTGAGTACAGGAGTAAAGATGTCTTACTGCAATTATATAGGCCTTGGTGAGACCGCACCTGGATCATTGTGTACAATTTGGTCTCCTTACCTAAGAAAGGATATACTTGCCATAGAGGGAGTGCAACAAAGGTTCACCAGACTGATTCCTGGGATGGCGAGATTGTCGTATGAGGAGAGATTGAGTAGACTTGGTCTGTATTCTCTCGGGTTTAGAAGAATGAGAGGTGATCTCATTGAAAGTTGCAAAGTTCTTACAGGGCTCGACAGGGTAGATGCAAGGAAGATGTTTCCCCTGGCCGGAGAGTCTAGAACCAGGAGTCACAGTGTCAGAATAAGGGGTCGGCCATTTAGGACTGAGATGAGGAGAAATTTCTTCACTCAGAGGGTGGTGAACCTGTGGAATTCTCCACCCCAGAGGGCTGTGGAGGCTCAGTCATTGAGTACATTCAAAACAGAGATCGATAGATTTCTAGATATTAAAGGCATCAAGGGATGTGGGGATAGTGAAGGAAAATGGCATTGAGATCGAAGATCAGCCATGATCTTGTTGAATGGCGGGGCAGGCTCGAGGGGCCGAATGGCCTACTCCTGCTCCTATTTCTTATGTTCTTATTAATGAATCCACAATTCTCACAGCATCTTTCTGAAGGCACTGACTAAAGCTGGATATTGAATCGATTATTTAATGTCTGTATTTAGAATGAAACGAGTGTCCATTAGTAACAGAATCCTAAAGCTGTCAAAAGTATGAATGAATAATCACACTGTCCAGATGTTCAGTGCTCCTGAATTGCCGTGTCCTCGGTACATAATTAACAGCCCCTTGTCCCAGTGCTACAACTCACCATTCTATGGAATGACAGTGTGTAAACGGTGAGGAAACTCGAGGGGCAATCAGTGGTGGGAGTTCAGTGTGAAACCATAGCGGGAGTGAAGAGAGAGACTGAGCGACTGTCTCTCTCCACCACTCGCTCGAGCTCTCTCTGATTCTCACATTTCTGGACCAGGTTTCTTGTTTACTGTTCCACTGCACCATCCATGCCTTTCTCACCTCCAGGCTCGACTATTCCAATACTCTCCTGCCCGGCCTCCCACCGTCCACCCTCCGTAAACTTCAGCTCATCCAAAACTCTGCTCCCGTATCCTAACTCGCCCGTTCACCCATCACCCCTGTGCTCACTGACCTACATTGGCTCCCAGTCCAGCAATGCCTCGATTTTAAAATTCTCATCCTTGTGTTCAAATCCCTCCATGACCTCGCCCCTCCCTATCTCTGTAACCTCCTCCAGCCCTACAACCCTCCAAGATCTCTGCACTCCTCAATTCTGGCCTCTTGTGCATCCCCGATTTTAATCGCTCCACCATTGGCGGCCGTGCCTTCAGCTGCCTCGGCCCTGAGCTCTGGAATTCCCTCCCTAAACCTCTCCCCCTCTCCCCCTCTCTCTCCTCCTTTAAGACGCACCTTAAAACCTACCTCTTTGACCAAGCTTTTGGTCACCTGTCCTAATATCTCCTTGTGTGACTCGGTGTTAAATTTTGTCCAATTACGCTCCTGTGAAGCACCTTGGGTCGTTTTACTATGTTAAAGGCGCTATATAAATGCAAGTTGTTGTTGTTGAAACAGTAATTAAACATCACCACACAGCCCAGGGAGGGAGAGAAACAACAGGCTCCTGCTCTGTGCAGCTGCATCAACGCGGGAAGGGAAGATATTTCAATACACGGATCATATATTACAGATTTAAACTAAAGTGGCAGGGGGATGGGAACCGATGCAGGAAGTCAGTGGGAAGTAAAGTGGTGACAGAAACAAAAGGCAGTAAGGGAGAGTGTACAAAACATGACCGGACAGATGGTCTGAGAAAGCAGGCAAAGACCAAGGAAGTCTAGATTAACTGCATTTATTTCAATGCAAGAAGTCTGATGGGCAAGGCAGATGAACTCAGGGCATGGATGAGCACATGGGACTGGGATGTTATAGCTATTACTGAAACATGGCTAAGGGAGGGGCAGGACTGGCAGCTCAATGTTCCAGGGTACAGATGCTATAGGAAAGATAGAGCAGGAGGTAAGAGAGGAGGAGGAGTTGCGTTCTTGATTAGGGAGAACATCACGGCAGTAGTGAGAGAGGATATATCCGAGGGTTCGCCCACTGAGTCTATATGGGTAGAACTGAAAAATAAGAAGGGAGAGATCACTTTGATAGGATTGTACTACAGACCCCCAAATAGTCAACGGGAAATTGAGGAGCAAATATGTAAGGAGATACAGACAGCTGCAAGAAAAATAGGGTGGTAATAGTAGGGGACTTTAACTTTCCAACATTGATTGGGACAGCCATAGCATTAGGGGCTTGGATGGAGAGAAATTTGTTGAGTGTATTCAGGAGGAATTTCTCATTCAGTATGTGGATGGCCCGACTAGAGAGGGGGCAAACTTGACCTCCTCTTGGGAAATAAGGAAGGGCAGGCGACAGAAGTGTTCGTGAGGGATCACTTTGGGACCAGTGATCATAATTCCATTAGTTTTAAGATAGCTATGGAGAATGATAGGTCTAGCCCAAAAGTTAAAATTCTAAATTGGGGAAAAGCCAATTTTGATGGTATTGGACAGGAACTTTCAGAAGTTGATTGGGAGAGTCTGTTGGCAGCAAAGGGACGTCTGGTAAGTGGGAGGCCTTCAAAAGTGTGTTAACCAGGGTTCAGGGTAAGCACATTCCTTATAAAGTGAAGGGCAAGGCTGGTAGAAGTAGGGAACCTTGGATGACTCGGGAGATTGAGGCCCTAGTCAGAAAGAAGAAGGAGGCATATGACATGCATAGGCAGCTGGGATCAAGTGGATCCTTTGAAGAGTATAGAGATTGCCGGAGTAGAGTTAAGAGAGAAATCAGGAGGGCAAAAAGGGGATATGAGATTGCTTTGGCAGATAAGGCAAAGGAGAATCCAAAGAGCTTCTACAAATACATAAAGGGTAAAAGAGTAACTCGGGAGAGGGTAGGGCCTCTTAAGGATCAACAAGGTCATCTATGTGCGGAACCACAAGAGATGGGTGAGATCCTAAATGACTATTTCGCATCGGTATTTACGGTGAGAAAGGCATGGATGTTAGGGAACTTGGAGAAATAAATAGTGATGTCTTGAGGAGTGTACATATTACAGAGAGGGAGGTGCTGGAAGTCTTAACGCGCATCAAGGTAGATAAATCTCCGGGACCTGATGAAATGTATCCAGGACATTATGGGAGGTTAGGGAGAAATTGCGGGTCCCCTGGCAGAGATATTTGAATCATCGACAGCTACAGGTGAGGTGCCTGAAGATTGGAGGGTAGCAAATGTTGTGCCTTTGTTTAAGAAGGGTGGCAGGGAAAAGCCTGGGAACTACAGACCGGTGAGCCTGACATCTGTAGTGGGTAAGTTGTTAGAGGGTATTCTGAGAGACTGGATCTACGGGCATTTGGAGAGGCAGGGACTGATTCGGAACAGTCAGCATGGTTTTGTGAGAGGAAAATCATGTCTCACAAATTTGATTGAGTTTTTTGAAGGGGTAACCAAGAAGATAGATGAGGGCTGTGCAGTAGACGTGGTCTACATGGACTTTAGCAAAGCCTTTGACAAGGTACCGCATGGTAGGTTGTTACATAAGGTTAGATCTCATGGGATCCAAGGTGAGGTAGCCAATTGGATACAAAATTGGCTTGACGGCAGAAGACAGAGGGTGGTTGTAGAGGGTTGTTTTTCAAACTGGAGGCCTGTGACCAGCGGTGTGCCTCAGGGATCGGTGCTGGGTCCGCTGTTATTTGTTATTTATATTAATGATTTGGATGAGAATTTAGGAGGCATGGTTAGTAAGTTTGCAGATGACACCAAGATTGGTGGCATTGTGGACAGTGAAGAAGGTTATCTAGGATTGCAACGGGATCTTGATAAATTGGGCCAGTGGGCCGATGAATGGCAGATGGAGTTTAATTTAGATAAATGTGAGGTGATGCATTTTGGTAGATCGAATCGGGCCAGGACCTACTCCGTTAATGGTTGGGCGTTGGGGGAGCTATAGAACAAAGAGATCTAGGAGTACAGGTTCATTAGCTCCTTGAAAGTGGAGTCACAGGTGGATAGGGTGGTGAAGAAGGCATTCAGCATGCTTGGTTTCATTGGTCAGAACATTGAATACAGGAGTTGGGAAGTCTTGTTGAAGTTGTACAAGACATTAGTGAGGCCATACTTGGAATACTGTGTACAGTTCTGGTCACCCTATTATAGAAAGGATATTATTAAACTAGAAAGAGTGCAGAAAAGATTTACTAGGATGCTACCGGGACTTGATGGTTTGACTTATAGGAGAGTTGGATAGACTGAGACTTTTTTCCCTGGAGAGTAGGAGGTTTAGGGGTGATCTTATAGAAGTCTATAAAATAATGAGGGGCATAGATACGGTAGATAGTCAAAATCTTTTCCCAAAGGTAGGGAGTCTATAACGAGGGGGCATAGATTTAAGGTGAGAGGGAGAGATCAAAAGGGTCCAGAGGGGCAATTTTTTCACTCAAAGGGTGGTGAGTGTCTGGAACGAGCTGCCAGAGGCAGTAGTAGAGGCGGGTACAATTTTGTCTTTTAAAAAGCATTTGGACAGTTACATGGGTAAGATGGGTATAGAGGGATATGGGCCAAGTGCAGGCAATTGGGACTAGCTTAGTGGTATAAACTGGGCGACATGGACATGTTGGCCAAAGGGCCTGTTTCCATGTTGTAAACTTCTATGATTCTATGAACTGCTCCTGCCACACTGGAGTGTAAACGGAGCATCTTATGAATCATTGTTACTTCTCCAAATCCACTCACCACTTGACATTTATTTCAGGGCTTTAAGTGTTTCTATCTTGGATTTACAATGTGTTGTGTGAGTAACAGCCTGTCATTCTCACTAACTAAACCTCTCGCTATCTGCACGGTTCAGTCCCCTGGTTAATTATGTTAATTAGGGTATTATTAAGTACAGGAGTTAGTGGCTCCATAAAGTACAATCCCACAGATTGCGGTCACTCCCCATCGCCAAGTAATCAGCTCCTTTGTTACAGTTAATTTTAGAGCAGAGTTGCTCAGTTTGGAGGTTAATGATTGGACAGAGAATAAATGAGCAGCGTTTAGTGTCCCAGAGAGGAGCTGAAATATTCTCCAGTAATCTCGACAGGACAGAGGCAGCGAGAGGATAAAACGGGTCAGAAATCACCCCATCCTTTTATACTGTCTGAGGGTTAAAGAGACAATAAATCAGACTCCAAACCTGGAGACTTTTACACCGACTCATTTACAAAACCCCCACAGCAAATGGAAATCCTGCTATTAATTATGGGATGTCTCACTTTTTCATCAATTTGACTATTTTAGGGATCGATTGTTTCTGATAAATACAGTTCAGAAAGTGAATAAAAGGATAATTTAGAGGGTTTTTTTTATCTTCTTTGCCTGATCTCAATCTCATGCTTCTGTCAAACTATCAGCGATTAATCGTTCCTTCAGATCCCAATATCAGGAATACTCTCTGTCCCCTCCCCCTCAATGGGTACCCTCCCTCTCTCCCTCCTCCAATGGGTACCCTCCCTCTCTTCCTTCCTCCAATGGGTACCCTCTCTCTCCCCTCCTCCAATGGGTACCCTCTCTCTCCCCTCCTCCAATGGGTACCCTCCCTCTCTCCCCCTCCAATGGGGACCCTCCCTCTCTCCCCCTCCTCCAATGGGTACCCTCCCTCTCTCTCCCCTCCTCCAATGGGTACCCTCCCTCTCTCTCCCCTCCTCCAATGGGTACCCTCCCTCTCTCTCCCCTCCTCCAATGGGTACCCTCCCTCTCTCTCCCCTCCTCCAATGGGTACCCTCCCTCTCTCTCCCCTCCTCCAATGGGTACCCTCCCTCTCTCTCCCCTCCTCCAATGGGTACCCTCCCTCTCTCTCCCTCCTCCAATGGGTACCCTCCCTCTCTCTCCCCTCCTCCAATGGGTACCCTCCCTCTCTCCCCTCCTCCAATGGGTACCCTCCCTCTCTCTCCCCTCCTCCAATGGGTACCCTCTCTCTCCCCCCTCCTCCAATGGTACCCTCCCTCTCTCCCCCTCCTCCAATGGGTACCCTCCCTCTCTCCCTCCTCCAATGGGTACCCTCTCTCTCTCCTCCCCCTCAATGGGTACCCTCCCTCTCTCCCCTCCTCCAATGGGTACCCTCTCTCTCTCTCCCCTCCTCCAATGGGTACCCTCCCTCTCTCCCCCTCCTCCAATGGGTACCCTCCCTCTCTCTCCCTCCTCCAATGGGTACCCTCCCTCTCTCTCCCCTCCTCCAATGGGTACCCTCCCTCTCTCCCCTCCTCCAATGGGTACCCTCCCTCTCTCTCCCTCCTCCAATGGGTACCCTCCCTCTCTCCCCTCCTCCAATGGGTACCCTCCCTCTCTCTCCTTCCTCCAATGGGTACCCTCCCTCTCTCCCCTCCTCCAATGGGTACCCTCCCTCTCTCTCCCCTCCTCCAATGGGTACCCTCCCTCTCTCCCCCTCCTCCAATGGGTACCCTCCCTCTCTCTCTCCTCCTCCAATGGGTACCCTCCCTCTCCCCTCCTCCAATGGGTACCCTCCCTCTCTCTCTCCTCCTCCAATGGGTACCCTCCCTCTCCCCTCCTCCAATGGGTACCCTCCCTCTCTCCCCTCCTCCAATGGGTACCCTCCCTCTCTCCCCCTCCTCCAATGGGTACCCTCTCTCTCTCTCCCCTCCTCCAATGGGTACCCTCTCTCTCTCCCTCCCCCTCAATGGGTACCCTCCCTCTCTCCCCTCCTCCAATGGGTACCCTCCCTCTCTCTCTCCTCCTCCAATGGGTACCCTCCCTCTCTCTCTCCTCCTCCAATGGGTACCCTCCCTCTCTCCCCTCCTCCAATGGGTACCCTCTCTCTCTCCCCTCCTCCAATGGGTACCCTCCCTCTCTCCCCTCTCCAATGGGTACCCTCTCTCTCTCTCTCTCCCCTCCACCAATGGGTACCCTCCCTCTCTCCCCTCCTCCAATGGGTACCCTCCCTCTCTCCCCTCCTCCAATGGGTACCCTCCCTCTCTCCCCCTCCTCCAATGGGTACCCTCCCTCTCTCCCCTCCTCCAATGGGTACCCTCCCTCTCTCCCCCCTCCTCCAATGGGTACCCTCCCTCTCTCCCCTCCTCCAATGGGTACCCTCTCTCTCCCCTCCTCCAATGGGTACCCTCTCTCTCTCTCCCATCCTCCAATGGGTACCCTCCCTCTCTCTCCCCTCCTCCAATGGTACCCTCCCTCTCTCCCTCCTCCAATGGGTACCCTCCCTCTCTCCCCCTCCTCCAATGGGTACCCTCTCTCTCTCTCCCCTCCTCCAATGGGTACCCTCCCTCTCTCTCCCCTCCTCAATGGGTACCCTCCCTCTCTCCCCCTCCTCCAATGGGTACCCTCTCTCTCTCTCCCCTCCTCCAATGGGTACCCTCTCTCTCCCCTCCTCCAATGGGTACCCTCCCTCTCTCCCCCTCCTCCAATGGGTACCCTCCCTCTCTCTCCCCTCCTCAATGGGTACCCTCCCTCTCTCCCCCTCCTCCAATGGGTACCCTCTCTCTCTCTCCCCTCCTCCAATGGGTACCCTCTCTCTCCCCTCCTCCAATGGGTACCCTCCCTCTCTCCCCCTCCTCCAATGGGTACCCTCCCTCTCTCTCCCCTCCTCAATGGGTACCCTCCCTCTCTCCCCCTCCTCCAATGGGTACCCTCTCTCTCTCTCCCCTCCTCCAATGGGTACCCTCCCTCTCTCCCCTCTTCCAATGGGTACCCTCCCTCTCTCCCTCCTCCAATGGGTACCCTCCCTCTCTCCCCTCCTCCAATGGGTACCCACCCTCTCTCCCCCTCCTCCAATGGGTACCCTCCCTCTCTCCCCCTCCTCCAATGGGTACCCTCTCTCTCTCTCCCCTCCTCCAATGGGTACCCTCTCTCTCTCTCCCCTCCTCCAATGGGTACCCTCTCTCCCTCTCCCCTCCTCCAATGGGTACCCTCCCTCTCTCTCCCCTCCTCCAATGGGTACCCTCCCTCTCTCCCCTCCTACAATGGGTACCCTCCCTCTCTCTCCCCTCCTCCAATGGGTACCCTCTCTCTCTCTCCCCTCCTCCAATGACTCACAGAATTACTAGTCCAGACATCAAGATTCCTGGTCGAGGCCTCGGGATTACTAGTTGAGGCCTCGGGATTACTAGTCCACTACGTTGCTCCAATTCTGGCCTCTTGCATATCCCTGATTTTCATCACTCCACCATTGGCGGCCGTGCCTTCAGCTGCCTCGCCCCTAAACACTTCAATTCCCTCCCTAAGACCTCTCCGCCTCTCTCTCCTCCTTTAAGATGTTACTTAAAACCTACCTCTTCACCTGTCCTAATATCTCCTTATGTGGCTCGATGCATATGTACTCGACAGGAAGTGGATGTGAAGCTGCAACAATGAAGAACCTTAACACCATCCAGGATAAAGCAGTCCGTTCGATCGGCAGCTCATCCCCCACCTTAAACACCCACTCCCACCCCCACCTTAAACACCCACTCCCTCCCCCACCTTAAACACCCACTCCCTCCCCCACCTTAAACACCCACTCCCTCCCCCACCTTAAACACCCGCTCCCTCCCCCACCTTAAACACCACTCCCTCCCCCACCTTAAACACCCACTCCCTCCCCCACCTTAAACACCCTCTCCCTCCCCCACCTTAAACACCCACTCCCTCCCCCACCTTAAACACCCACTCCCACCCCCACCTTAAACACCCGCTCCCTCCCCCACCTTAAACACCCGCTCCCTCCCCCACCTTAAACACCCACTCCCTCCCCCACCTTAAACACCCACTCCCTCTCCCACCTTAAATACCCACTCCCTCCCCCACCTTAAACACCCACTCCCTCCCCCACCTTAAACACCCACTCCCTCCCCCACCTTGAACACCCACTCCCTCCCCCACCTTGAACACCCACTCCCTCCCCCACCTTGAACACCCACTCCCTCCCCCACCTTGAACACCCACTCCCTCCCCCACCTTGAACACCCACTCCCTCCCCCACCTTAAACACCCACTCCCTCCCCCACCTTAAACACCCACTCCCTCCCCCACCTTAAACACCCACTCCCTCCCCCACCTTAAACACCCACTCCCTCCCCCACCTTAAACACCACTCCCTCCCCCACCTTAAACACCCACTCCCTCCCCACCTTAAACACCCACTCCCTCCCCCACCTTAAACACCCACTCCCTCCCCCACCTTAAACACCCACTCCCTCCCCCACTGGCGCACCGTGCCTGCAGTGTGTCCCATCCACAGGATGCACTGCAGTAACTCGCCAGGCTTCTTCGACAGCACCTCCCAAACCACCACCTCCACCACCGAGAAGGACAAGGGCAGCAGGTGCATGGGAACACCGTCACCTCCAAGTTCCCCTCCGAGTCACACACCATCCCGACTTGGACATATATCGGCCGTTCCTTCATCGTCACTGGGTCCAAATCCTGGAACTCCCGACCGAACAGCACTGTGGGAGAACCTTCACCACACGGACTGCAGCGGTTCAAGAAGAAGGCCCATCACCACCTTCTCAAGGGGCAACTAGGGATGGGCAATAAATGCCGGCCTTGCCAGCGACGCCCACATCCCCAGAATGAATTATAAAAATACTCTGTGTACATGAAAATATTACAAGATATTTATGGAGTGAGTCCGTCAGCAGCTGCACACAGACCTGATTCTAACCGGACGGTGTTTTAAGAGGCTGTTTCCAGATGTTGAGGTAATGACTGACTGACCTTGTGACCCTGTCATCAGGGGATGGATTTTTCTATCGACCAGTTTGAATGATGAGGAGTCTCGGGGCCGTCTCCTGTTATTCTCTCTTTCCCGTTTTCTGTATTGCCCACGTTCATATTTAATTATAAACACAGATAGAGGCAGACAGGCAAGGTCATGGGTACAAGGCCCACTCCAGAGACTCGAGTACATAATCCAGGCCGACACTCACAGTGCAGTACTGAGGGAGAGCTGCACTGTCAGAGGGTCAGTACTGAGGGAGTGCTGCACTGTCGGAGGAGGGTCAGTACTGAGGGAGTGCTGCACTGTCAGAGGGTCAGTACTGAGGGAGTGCCACACTGCCGGAGGGTCAGTACTGAGGGAGTGCTGCACTGCCGGAGGGTCAGTACTGAGGGAGTGCTGCACTGTCGGAGGGTCAGTACTGAGGGAGTGCTGCACTGTCGGAGGGTCAGTACTGAGGGAGTGCTGCACTGCCGGAGGGTCAGTACTGAGGGAGTGCTGCACTGCCGGAGGGTCAGTACTGAGGGAGTGCTGCACTGTCGGAGGAGGGTCAGTACTGAGGGAGTGCTGCACTGTCGGAGGGTCAGTACTGAGGGAGTGCAGCACTGTCGGAGGGTCAGTACTGAGGGAGTGCTGCACTGTCAGAGGGTCAGTACTGAGGGAGTGCTGCACTGTCGCATGGTCAGTACTGAGGGAATGATGCACTGTCGGAGGGTCAGTACTGAGTGAGTGATGCACTTTCGGAGGGTCAGTGCTGAGGGAGTGCTGCACTGTCGGATGGTCAGTACTGAGGGAGTGCTGCACTGTCGGAGGAGGGTCAGTACTAAGGGAGTGCTGCACTGTTGCATGGTCAGTACTGAGGGAATGATGCACTGTTGGAGGGTCAGTACTGAGGGAGTGATGCACTTTCGGAGGGTCAGTACTGAGGGAGTGCGGCACTGTTGGAGAGTCAGTACTGAGGGAGTGCTGCACTGTCGGATGGTCAGTACTGAGGGAGTGCTGCACTGTCGGAGGGTCAGTACCGAGGGAGCGCTGCACTGTCGGAGGAGGGTCAGTACTGAGGGAGTGCTGCACTGCCGGAGGGTCAGTACTGAGGGAGTGCTGTACTGTCGGAGGGTCAGTACTGAGGGAGTGCTGTACTGTCGGAGGGTCAGTACTGAGGGAGTGCACTGTTGGAGAGTCAGTACTGAGGGAGTGCAGCCCTGTTGGAGAGTCAGTGCTGAGGGAGTGCTGCACTGTCGGATGGTCAGTACTGAGGGAGTGCTGCACTGTCGGAGGGTCAGTGCTGAGGGAGTGCTGCACTGTCGGAGGGTCAGTACTGAGGGAGTGCTGTACTGTCGGAGGGTCAGTACTGAGGGAGTGCACTGTTGGAGAGTCAGTACTGAGGGAGTGCAGCCCTGTTGGAGAGTCAGTGCTGAGGGAGTGCTGCACTGTCGGATGGTCAGTACTGAGGGAGTGCTGCACTGTCGGAGGGTCAGTGCTGAGGGAGTGCTGCACTGTCGGAGGGTCAGTACTGAGGGAGTGCTGCACTGTCGGAGGGTCAGTACTGAGGGAGTGCTGTACTGTCGGAGGGTCAGTACTGAGGGAGCGCTGCACTGTTGGAGGGTCAGTACCGAGGGAGCGCTGCACTGTCGGAGGAGGGTCAGTACTGAGGGAGTGCTGCACTGCCGGAGGGTCAGTACTGAGGGAGTGCTGCACTGTCGGAGGGTCAGTACTGAGGGAGTGCTGCACTGTCGGAGGGTCAGTACTGAGGGAGTGCTGCACTGTCGGAGGGTCAGTACTGAGGGAGTGCTGCACTGTCGGAGGGTCAGTACTGAGGGAGTGCAGCACTGTCGGAGGGTCAGTACTGAGGGAGTGCTGCACTGTCAGAGGGTCAGTACTGAGGGAGTGCTGCACTGTCGGAGGGTCAGGACCGAGGGAGTGCTGCACTGTCGGAGGGTCAGTACGGAGGGAGTGCTGCACTGTCGGAGGGTCAGTACCGAGGGAGCGCTGCACTGTCGGAGGAGGGTCAGTACTGAGGGAGTGCTGCACTGCCGGAGGGTCAGTACTGAGGGAGTGCTGCACTGTCAGAGGGTCAGTACTGAGGGAGTGCTGCACTGTCGGAGGGTCAGTACCGAGGGAGCGCTGCACTGTCGGAGGAGGGTCAGTACTGAGGGAGTGCTGCACTGCCGGAGGGTCAGTACTGAGGGAGTGCTGCACTGTCGGAGGGTCAGTACTGAGGGAGTGCTGCACTGTCGGAGGGTCAGTACTGAGGGAGTGCTGCACTGTCGGAGGGTCAGTACTGAGGGAGTGCTGCACTGTCGGAGGGTCAGTACTGAGGGAGTGCAGCACTGTCGGAGGGTCAGTACTGAGGGAGTGCTGCACTGTCAGAGGGTCAGTACTGAGGGAGTGCTGCACTGTCGGAGGGTCAGGACCGAGGGAGTGCTGCACTGTCGGAGGGTCAGTACTGAGGGAGTGCTGCACTGTCGGAGGGTCAGTACCGAGGGAGCGCTGCACTGTCGGAGGAGGGTCAGTACTGAGGGAGTGCTGCACTGCCGGAGGGTCAGTACTGAGGGAGTGCTGCACTGTCGGAGGAGGGTCAGTACTGAGGGAGTGCTGCACTGTCGGAGGGTCAGTACTGAGGGAGTGCAGCACTGTCGGAGGGTCAGTACTGAGGGAGTGCTGCACTGTCAGAGGGTCAGTACTGAGGGAGTGCTGCACTGTCGGAGGGTCAGGACCGAGGGAGTGCTGCACTGTCGGAGGGTCAGTACCGAGGGAGTGCTGCACTGTCGGAGGGTCAGTACCGAGGGAGTGCTGCACTGTCGGAGGGTCAGTACTGAGGGAGTGCAGCACTGTCGGAGGGTCAGTACTGAGGGAGTGCTGCACTGTCAGAGGGTCAGTACTGAGGGAGTGCTGCACTGTCGCATGGTCAGTACTGAGGGAATGATGCACTGTCGGAGGGTCAGTACTGAGTGAGTGATGTACTTTCGGAGGGTCAGTGCTGAGGGAGTGCTGCACTGTCGGATGGTCAGTACTGAGGGAGTGCAGCACTGTCGGAGGAGGGTCAGTACTGAGGGAGTGCTGCACTGTCGGAGGGTCAGTACTGAGGGAGTGCAGCACTGTCGGAGGGTCAGTACTGAGGGAGTGCTGCACTGTCGGAGGGTCAGTACTGAGGGAGTGCTGCACTGTCGGAGGGTCAGTACTGAGGGAGTGCTGCACTGTCGGAGGGTCAGTACTGAGGGAGTGCTGCACTGTCGGAGGGTCAGGACCGAGGGAGTGCTGCACTGTCGTAGGGTCAGTACCGAGGGAGTGCTGCACTGTCGGAGGGTCAGTACCGAGGGAGCGCTGCACTGTCGGAGGAGGGTCAGTACTGTGGGAGTGCTGCACTGTCGGAGGAGGGTCAGTACTGAGGGAGTGCTGCACTGTCGGAGGGTCAGTACTGAGGGAGTGCTGCACTGTCGGAGGGTCAGTACTGAGGGAGTGCTGCACTGTCGGAGGGTCAGTACTGAGGGAGTGCTGCACTGTCGGAGGGTCAGTACTGAGGGAGTGCTGTACTGTCGGAGGTGCCGTCCTTCAGATGAGACATTAAACCGAGGCCCCGTCTGCCCTCTCAATTGGGCGTAAAAGATCCCACGGCCACTATTGGAAGTAGAGATGGGGAGTTCACCCCGGTGTCGAGGTCAATATTAATCCCTCAACCAACATCACTGAAACAGATTATCTGCTCATTATCACATTGCTGTTAATGATACTTTGGCAGTAAAAATCAGAGATCAAGTTATTTTCTTAATGGCGAGAAACTGGAAAGTACTGCAGTACAAAGGGATCTGGGGGTCCTCATGCAAGAAAATCAAAAAGTTAGTATGCAGGTGCAGCAGGTGATCAAGAAGGCCAACGGAATGTTGGCTTTTATTGCTCGGGGGATAGAATATAAAAACAAGGAGGTATTGCTGCAGTTATATAAGGTATTGGTGAGACCGCACCTGGAATACTGCATACAGTTTTGGTCTCCATACTTAAGAAAAGACATACTTGCTCTCGAGGCAGTACAAAGAAGGTTCACTCGGTTAATCCCGGGGATGAGGGGGTGGACATATGAGGAGAGGTTGAGTAGATTGGGACTCTACTCATTGGAGTTCAGAAGAATGAGAGGCGATCTTATTGAAACATATAAGATTGTGAAGGGGCTTGATCGGGTGGATGCGGTAAGGATGTTCCCAAGGATGGGTGAAACTAGAACTAGGGGGCATAATCTTAGAATAAGGGGCTGCTCTTTCAAAACTGAGATAAGGAGAAACTTCTTCACTCAGAGGGTAGTCGGTCTGTGGAATTTGCTGCCCCAGGAAGCTGTGGAAGCTACATCATTAAATAAATTTAAAACAGAAATAGACAGTTTCCTAGAAGTAAAGGGAATTAGGGGTTACGGGGAGCGGGCAGGAAATTGGACATGAAGCTGAGTTCGGATCGGTCAAGGCCCTGTGGTTGGAGGAGAGGGCCCAGGGGCTGAGTGGCCGGGTCCTGCTCCTACTTCTTGTGTTCTTTAGATTTGAGGCTCCTATTTCTTATGCTGGGGCTAAAAGGGTTAAATTATGAGGACAGGTTGTATAAACATGTTTTGTTTCCCTCGAGTCCAGAAGGTTGAGGGATAATCTAATCGATGCGTTTAAAATGATTAAAGGATTTGATAGGGTCGATCGAGAGAAACTATTTCCTCTGGTGGGAGAGTCCAGAACAAGGGGGAATAATCTTAAAATTGGAGCTCGGCCGTTCAGGGGTGATGTCAGGAAGCATTTCTTCACACAAAGGGGAGTGGAAATCTGGAACTCTCCCCCCAAAAGGCTGTGGATGCTGGGGGTCAATTGGAGCTTTCAAGACTGAGATCGATAGATTTTTGTTGGGTGAGGGTATCGAGGGATACGGAGCAAAGGCGGGTAAATGGGGTTAAGATATAGATCAGCCATGATCTAATTGAATGGCGGAACAGGCTCGAGGAGCTGAATGGACTCCTCCTGTTCCTGTGTAACAGGCTCGAGGGGCTGAATGGCCTCCTCCTGTTCCTGTGTAACAGGTTCGGGGGGCTGAATGGCCTCCTCCTGTTCCTGTGTAACAGGCTTGAGGGGCTGAATGGCCTCCTCCTGTTCCTATATAACAGGCTCGAGGGGCTGAACGGCCTCCTGCTGTTCCTATGTAACAGGCTCGAGGGGCTGAATGGCCTCCTCCTGTTCCTGTGTAACAGGCTTGAGGGGCTGAATGGCCTCCTCCTGTTCCTATATAACAGGCTCGAGGGGCTGAATAGCCTCCTCCTGTTCCTATGTAACAGGCTCGAGGGGCTGAATAGCCTCCTCCTGTTCCTATGTAACAGGCTCGAGGGGCTGAATAGCCTCCTCCTGTTCCTATGTAACAGGCTCGAGGGGCTGAATAGCCTCCTCCTGTTCCTATGTAACAGGTTCGAGGGGCTGAATGGCCTCCTGCTTGTTTAATATTTGCTGGAGATTCTCATTCTTTCTCCAGTCAGGTTTCCGTTCTCTTGAAACCTCCCTGTGCTCGGCTCATTACTGAAATGTTCAAACACAAACACCAGGTGCAGAGTTCTGGGTTTTATTAACATGAACAAACATTCATTTCCACCGGCTCAGATTCTCTGCAATTACATTTCGACGCTTAGAATCCCACCGAGCTCCCTGGGAAGATGTGGACTTAAAAATGCAATTCTTTTATTAAATTGATTCTGGGGATGTGGGCGTCGCTGGCAAGGCCGGCATTTGTTGCCCATCCCGAGTTGCCCTGAGAAGGTGGTGCTGGGCCTTCTTCTTGAACCGCTGGGAGCGGGTTTGATACAAACTGAGTGTCTTGCTCGGCCACTTCAGAGGGAGGTTAAGGGTCAACCACTTTGGTGTGGGGCTGGAGTCACATATAGGCCCAGACCGGGTAAGGACGGCAGGTTTCCTTCCCTAAAGGACATTAGTGAACCGGTTGGGTTTTTACGACAATCCGACAGTTTCATGGTCACTTTTATTGAGACTAGATTTTTATTTCCAGATTTATTTAAACTGAATAAAAGCATACGGGATTCTGGGCTTTATAAATAGAGGCAGAGAGGACAAAAGCAAGGAAGTTATGGTAAACTTTTATAAATCACTGGTCAGGTCTCAGCTGGAGAATTGTGTCCAATTCTGGGCACCACACTTTAGGGAGGATGTCAAAGCATTGGAGAGGGTGCAGAGGAGATTTACCAGAATGGGACCAGGGATGAGGGACTTCAGTTAATGTGGAGAGACTGGAGAAGCTGGGGTTGTTCTCCTGAGAGCAGAGAAGGTTAAGGGGAGATTTAATCGAGGTGTTCAAAATCATGAAGGATTTTGATGGAGTAAATAAGGAGAAACTGTTTCCAGTGGCAGGAGGGTCGGTAACCAGAGGACACAGATTTAAGGTAATTCGCAAAAGAACCAGAGGGGAGATGTGGAGAAATTTTTTAACGCAGCGAATTGTTATGATCTGGAATGCGCTGCCTGAAAGGGCGGAGGAAGCAGATTCAATAATAACTTTCAAAAGGGAATTGGAGAAATACTTGAGAGGAAAAATTTACAGGACTATGGGGAGAGAGCGGGGGAGTGGGACTAATTGGAAAACTCTTTCAAAGAGCCGGCACAGGCACGATGGGCCGAATGGCCTCCTCCTGTGCTGTAAGATTCTACGATTCTATGAATTCAAATTCTCAAACTGCCCACGGTGGGATTTGAACTCACGATCTCTGGATTATTCGGCCAATAACAGGCTTGATGGACCAGCTGGTCCTTTCCTGCCGTCATTTCCATGTTTGTAACAAAATCACCACATCACCGGACCCCTTTTCTGGGAGAAATTTCTGGAGAACACGGAACCGAATCACTTGACTCGGCTCAAAGAAGAGAAGCCGACACTTCCCGTTAACATTCACCAGCTGTCGAGACTCGCTGGGATTTTCATAATTGGTGCTCGGATTTCGAAATAATTGGCTGTCAGACTTTTAGCCGAGCGAGTCACACAGACTGTGTTTCTCCAGAAGTAGTGATGTTCCTCCCTTTAAGTCGACAGTTCGAGCAAACCTCACAACACAGGTAGAGAATTCGCTGAGACAAGGATTCCTGGTTAACCACATCCTCCTTCAAACTCATGGACAGTGAGTGAATTTAAAGGGAGCAAAATAGTGAAGTAATCCCATCACTTTATAAATCATTGGTGCGACCGTTCGGAGAATAAAGTGTACAGTTCATAGAATAAAGTGTACAGTTCATAGAATACTGTGTTCAGCTCATAGAATACTGTGTTCAGCTCATAGAATACTGTGTTCAGCTCTTAGAATACAATGCACAGATCTTAGAATACAAAGAACACAAGAACATCAGAAATAGGAGCAGGAGTAGGCCATTCGGCCCCTCGAGCCTCCTCCGCCATTCAATAAGATCATGGCTGATCTTCAGCCTCAAATCCACTTTCCTGCCCAATCCCCATATCCTTTGATTCCCCGAGAGTCCAAAAATCTCAGTCTTGAATATTCTCAACAACTCAGTACCACAGCCCTCTGGGGTAGAGAATTCCAAAGATTCACAACCCTCTGAGTGAAGAAATTCCTCCTCATCTCAGTTTTAAATGGCCGACCCCTCATCATGAGATTATGCCCCCTAGTTCTAGACTCTCCAGCCAGGGGAAACAACCTCTCAGCATCTACTCTGTCAAGCCCCCTCAGAATTTTATATATTTCAATGAGATCACCTCTCATTCTTCTAAACTCCAGAGAGCATAGGCCCATTCTACCCAATCTCTCCTCATTGGACAACCCTCTCATCCCAGGAATCAATCTAGTGAACCTTCGTTGCACTGCCTCTAAGGAAGTATATCCTTCCTTAGATAAGGAGACCAAAACTGTACGCAGTACTCCAGGTGAGGTCTCACCAAAGCCCTGTACAATTGTAGTAAGACTTCCTTACTCTTGTACTCCAACACCCTTGGAATAAAAGCTAACATGCCATTTGCCTTTTGCTTGCTGTTCCAGCATGCGAACTTATTGTGTTTCTTGTACGAGGACATCCAGATCTCTCTGAACACCAACATTTAATAGTTTCTCACCATTTAAAAAGTATTCTGTTTCTCTATTCTTCCAACCAAAGTGAATAACCTCACATTTCCCCACATTATCCTTTGGAAGAGGAATACAGTATACAATTCTTAGAATACCATGTACAGATGTTGGAATACCATGTACAGATGTTGGAATACCATGTACAGATGTTGGAATACCGTGTACAGTTCTCGTCGTCACAGTACAAAAAGATTGAACGAATACAGAAGAGAACAACCAGCATGATTGAGGGGATGGAGGGATTGGATTATGAGGAGCAATTATGTAAATTGAGAATATTCTCACTGGGAAAGAGAAGGTTGAGAGGTGATCTGATTGCTGTGTTTAGGATTCTAAAGGGACTGGATAATGTCGACCATGACCAGCTGTTTCACCTTGTCCAGAACAGTAGAACCCGAGGACACGGCCTGCGCTCGAAGGGGGTCAATTCAAAACTCATCTGTGGGAACAATATTTCAGTGAGCGAGTGGTCAATCTATGGAACAGGTTCCCCAGGGAGACGGTGGGAACAGTTAGTATTGATTCACTCAAATACAAATTACATCGATTTCATTCAGAAATAATATTTTGTGATCCAGTATCTGAGTAATTTGAGACATGACGTGTGCTGAGTGTAACAGGCTCGGGAGGAACAGGGGACTTTGGACCTATGGTTCCCAAAGCTCTCCCCCACTGGGGGTTTTCCTCACCTCATGTCTGGGTCTGTTGGAGACTCATTGATAGAGATTGATTGCTGTGATTGGTCAATAACTCCATTACCATTGGATCATGTGATTACCAGGATGGTAGAAGGTGAACGAGATCGACCTCGGGCTTTTCCCCTCCAGTAATTCCTATGGACGGCCATCAAACCAATCCCAGACAAACAGAAATACCACATTCTTCTCCCATCTGGCGTGACTCCGTCACACAGCAGACTCCGCACGGTTACAGACACAAAACAATCCAATCACAATAAAGTCAGTCATTGACCGGGAGCCTGAAATTTACACACAGTCACAAACTGTGACGATGGGGAGGTCACGTCCGGAAATAGAGAAATTGCTGAAACTTCTAACCGTTCCTTTTTTAACAATGTTTACAAAAGAAATGGGGGGAGAAAGGTCAGAATTGGGGTCCAGTTTAAAGGTGAATGTAGATGGGGAAATGTGGAGAGGACATGTTGGGGAGGTTGTTGAAGCTCAAGGGAGATGAGGCTCCTGGATCTGATACGTTTCATCCCAGGGGTCTGAAGGAATCGACACAAACGATTGAGAGTCTTGTGGATATTTTTCAGAGTTGACGAGACTCGGACCAAATCCCAGAGGATCAGAAAATCCCAAATGTGAGTCCCAGAAAGGGGCGAGGGATGAACCATCGAATCACAGACCCACAAGCTTTACTTCCAGTGTTGGGAAAGTGTTTGAAAGTATTGGGAGGGATAATATAAGGGTCATCTTGTGAGACATGAGCTAATTCGAGACAATGGGAGGTGGTGCTTGACTTATTGATTGGATTTCTTTGAGGAGATGACAGACCGAGTAGATCGGGGGAGACGGTGGATGTTGTCTCCCCAGGATTCAGGAAGACATTTGACAATGTCCCAAATAATAGGCAACAACATAAGGTCCAAGCCCACGGGACAGATGGGAATGGATTAAACTGGATTGGGATATGATTGGAAGATAATGAGTAGTGGGGGATGGGCAGGTCTCTGATTGGCCGACAGTTACCAGGGGAGTGTCACAAGGTTCAGTGTCGGGGCCGCTGTTTATAATTTTTATAAATGATTTAGAGGAAGGAATTGTGTCCAAATTTTCAGACGATACCAACTTGGGAGCAGTGGAAAATGATGAACATCAATGGGAACAAATTCAAAAGGATCTTGACAAGTTCGATCAATGGGCGGAGAAATGGCAAATCCAGTTTAATACAGAGAAATGTCAGGTCATGAGATTGGGCAGAGGGAAGGTTGATGTGGATTATGTGCTAAATGGGAATGTACTTGAGGTGTTGGAGCAGGAGAGAGATCTCGGGGTCTGAGTGGACAGGTCACTGAAACCATCAGCACAATGTTCCCAGGCTGTTAAACAAACAATCAGAATATTGGGGGTCACAGCACGGGGTTATACTGGCTCAGTGGGTCCGTGAAGCTTTGGGACATCCTGAAGTCCTGAAAGGTGCGAAAGAAATACAAGTCTGTCTGTCTGTCTTTTCTTTCACAGCCCTGCAAATTTTTCCTTTTCAAGTATTTATCCAATTTCCTTTTGAGAGTTATTATTGAATCTGCTTCCATTCCAGATCAGAACAACTCACTGTGCAAAAAAAATTCTCATCTCCCCCCTGGCTTTTTTGCCAATTATCTTCAATCTGTGTCCTCTGGTTACCGACCCTCCCACCACTGGAAACAGTTTCTCCTTATTTACTCTATCAAATCCCATCTTGATATTGAATCTCCCCTTAACCTTCTCTGCTCTGAGGAGAACAATCCCAGCTTCTCCAGTCTCTCCACACCTGAATTCCCACATCCCCGGTCCCATTCTATTAGAGACAGGGATTTTAACTCAGGAGGCGAGTGTTTGGCCCGTTTTGCCGGGGTTGAATTTCGGCCCCAATTGGGGCTGGTTTTCGATGGTCCTGTTTTCCTGCTCTCGGACACTTTTTAATTCCTCTCTCAGTATTTACCCAGTGACCTTTTCAATACTATAAATGATTCAGTATCGATCAGCACTTGTGGCAAAGCTTCAATCATTCGGATTTCAATCATCAGTGATTTTAATTCTGATTTCAAAATTTTCTTCCTCCTCTTCAAATCCATGGCCTGACCCCTCCCTATCTCTGTAACCTCCTCCAAACCTACACCCCTCCCTATCTCTGTAACCTCCTCCAGCCCTACACCCCTCCCTATCTCTGTAACCTCCTCCAGCCCTACACCCCTCCCTATCTCTGTAACCCCCTCCAGCCCGACACCCCTCCCTATCTCTGTAACCCCCTCCAGCCCCACACCCCTCCCTATCTCTGTAACCTCCTCCAGCCCCACACCCCTCCCTATCTCTGTAACCTCCTCCAGCCCTACACCCCTCCCTATCTCTGTAACCTCCTCCAGCCCTACACCCCTCCCTATCTCTGTAACCCCCTCCAGCCCTACACCCCTCCCTATCTCTGTAACCCCCTCCAGCCCCACACCCCTCCCTATCTCTGTAACCTCCTCCAGCCCCACACCCCTCCCTATCTCTGTAACCTCCTCCAGTCCCACACCCCTCCCTATCTCTGGAACCCCCTCCAGCCCTACACCCCTCCCTATCTCTGTAACCCCCTCCAGCCCGACACCCCTCCCTGTCTCTGTAACCTCCTCCAGCCCCACACCCCTCCCTATCTCTGTAACCTCCTCCAGCCCCACACCCCCCCTATCTCTGGAACCCCCTCCAGCCCTACACCCCTCCCTATCTCTGTAACCCCCTCCAGCCCGACACCCCTCCCTATCTCTGTAACCTCCTCCAGCCCTACACCCCTCCCTATCTCTGTAACCTCCTCCAGCCCCACACCCCTCCCTATCTCTATAACCTCCTCCAGCCCTATGACCCTCCATATCTCTGTAACCCCCTCCAGCCCTACTCCCCTCCCTATCTCTGTAACCTCCTCCAGCCCTACACCCCTCCATATCTCTGTAACCTCCTCCAGCCCTACACCCCTGAATATCTCTGTAACCTCCTCCAGCCCTACACCCCTCCCTATCTCTGTAACCTCCTCCAGCCCTACACCCCTGAATATCTCTGTAACCTCCTCCAGCCCTACACCCCTCCATATCTCTGTAACCCCCTCCAGCCCTACACCCCTCCATATCTCTGTAACCCCCTCCAGCCCCACACCCCTCCCTATCTCTGTAACCCCCTCCAGCCCTGCACCCCTCCCTATCTCTGTAACCCCCTCCAGCCCTACACCCCTCCCTATCTCTGTAACCCCTCCAGCCCGACAACCCTCCATATCTCTGTAACCTCCTCCAGCCCTACACCCCTCCATATCTCTGTAACCTCCTCCAGCCCTACACCCCTCCCTATCTCTGTAACCTCCTCCAGCCCTACACCCCTCCATATCTCTGTAACCTCCTCCAGCCCTACACCCCTCCCTATCTCTGTAACCCCCTCCAGCCCTACACCCCTCCCTATCTCTGTAACCTCCTCCAGCCCTACACCCCTCCCTATCTCTGTAACCTCGTCCAGCCCTACAAACCCCTCCCTATCTCTATAACCCCCTCCAGCCCTACACCCCTCCCTATCTCTGTAACCTCGTCCAGCCCTACAAACCCCTCCCTATCTCTGTAACCCCCTCCAGCCCTACACCCCTCCCCATCTCTGTAACCTCCTCCAGCCCTACACCCCTCCCTATCTCGATAACCTCCTCCAGCCCTACACCCCTCCCTATCTCTGTAACCTCCTCCAGCCTTTGACCCTCCGAGATCTCTGCGCTCCTCCAATTCTGGCCTCTTG
This sequence comes from Heptranchias perlo, assembly GCF_035084215.1. Classification (NCBI taxonomy): domain Eukaryota; kingdom Metazoa; phylum Chordata; class Chondrichthyes; order Hexanchiformes; family Hexanchidae; genus Heptranchias; species Heptranchias perlo. Next base: position 176,788 of record NW_027139445.1, on the reverse strand, counting down.
TCCATCCCCGATTTCCTTCCTCTGTGACCTTTTGCTTTGTAGCACAAGAAACACTCAAATCAATCAGCAAATTGGCTCTAAAGTGGAATTGGAGACGATGACATTGATCTATGCCAGAGATTAATCAAATTGGGGATTACAGAGCCTGGGGAATATTCTATTTTCAACACCAAGATCGGTGGGAATTAACTGATGCCTTTTGGTCGGGAAGAACTAAATAAACAATCTTATCGGCTCCATCACCGAGACCGCCGACTTCCACCTCCGTAACATTGCCCATCTCGTAAACTTCAGCTCATCCAAAACTCTGCTGCCCGAATCCTAACTCGCACCAAGTCCCGTTCACCCATCACCCCTGGGCTCGCTGACCGACATTGGCTCCCGGTCCAGGAACATCTCAATTTCAAAATTCTCATCCTCTTGTTCAAATCCCTCCATGGCCTCGTCCCTCCCCATCTCTGTAACTTCCTCCAGCCCTACACCCCTCCCTATCTCTGTAACCCCCTCCAGCCCTACGCCCCTCCCTATCTCTGTAACCCCCTCCAGCCCTACACCCCTCCCTATCTCTGTCACCACCTCCAGCCCTACACCCCTCCCTATCTCTGTAACCACCTCCAGCCCTACACCCCTACCTATCTCTGTAACCCCCTCCAGCCCTACACCCCTCCCTATCTCTGTAACCTCCTCCAGCCCGACACCCCTCCCTATCTCTGTAACCCCCTCCAGCCCTACACCCCTCCCTATCTCTGTAACCTCCTTCAGCCCAACAATCCTCCGAGATCTCTGCACTCCTCCAATTCTGGCCTCTTGTCCATCCCCCACTCCCTTCACCCCACCATTGGCGGCCGTGCCTTCAGCTGTCTGGACCCTAAACTCTGGAATTCCCTCCCTAAACCTCTCCACCTCTCCCCCTCTCTCTCCTCCTTTAAGACCCTCCTTAAAACCCACCTCTTTGACCAAGATTTTGGTCACCTGACCTAATATCTCCTTCTTTGGCTCAGTGTCAATTTTTGTCTGATTTACGGTCCTGTGAAGCACCTTGGGACGTTTTACTACGTTAAAGGCGCTATATAAATGCAGGTGGTTGTTGTTGTGAGTGGAAAGAAACCCTGAAAATGCAGGAGGGAAAGGGTGAGCCCAGACAGTATCCCGTCTCCTTTTCACACACGTTTATCGACCCGCGAACCAAATCGACCTGAAGGTGGACTCTGGGCACGAGGTCAGCGGGAGGTCGAAGGGTGAACGGGCAGAGAACGGGCCGTGTATTAACAAGCAAACGGCAGTCAGTCCTGCTTCTGTCCACAGCCCCACTCCTCAATGCTGACCCACAGGGGAATAAACCCAGCAACAAAGGATCATCACTCCTTTAAAGTGGAAACCTGGCCCGGTTTAAAGAGGAAGCTCATCTCATTTACATTTTAAACACAATCCACTGAAATGGAAAGTGGATTTAATTCATCCCATTTCATTTTGACTCAAACATTGAGTTTGTGAATTAATGGGATTGAGTTTCTGCTTTTTGTTGGGAAGTGTTGTGAGATTGAATCAGTCCCTCCTCCGATCTCCCATCTCCTTTGTTAAACAGTGTTCGTGACCGACTGCTTCTCATCTCCTTTCTGTGTGAGTGAGTGAGCTGGACGTGTATTGAAGGGGAGGAGAGACAGGGACAGGGTGACAGGGAGATAACTCGACCTTCAAACTCCTGCCTGGACTGAGCCTTCGACACAACAGTCAGGGTTTCTGTTGGGAAAAGCTGTCTGTTTAGAGAAGGTTGTGAGAGGGAGGGAAAAATATAACTGGGGGAGTGAGTCTAACAACAGGGCCCACAGTGTGTCCCTCAGTCCAGGGGGAGTGAACAATATAACTGGGGGAGTGAGTCTAACAACAGGCCCCACAGTGTGTCCCTCAGTCCAGGGGGAGTGAACAATATAACTGGGGGAGTGAGTCTAACAACAGGCCCCACAGTGTGTCCCTCAGTCCAGGGGGAGTGAACAATATAACTGGGGGAGTGAGTCTAACAACAGGCCCCACAGTGTGTCCCTCAGTCCAGGGGGAGGGAACAATATAACTGGGGGAGTGAGTCTAACAACAGGCCCCACAGTGTGTCCCTCAGTCCAGGGGGAGTGAACAATATAACTGGGGGAGTGAGTCTAACAACAGGCCCACAGTGTGTCCCTCAGTCCAGGGGGAGTGAACAATATAACTGGGGGAGTGAGTCTAACAACAGGCCCCACAGTGTGTCCCTCAGTCCAGGGGGAGTGAACAATATAACTGGGGGAGTGAGTCTAACAACAGGCCCCACAGTGTGTCCCTCAGTCCAGGGGGAGGGAACAATATAACTGGGGGAGTGGGTCTAACAACAGGCCCCACAGTGTGTCCCTCAGTCCAGGGGGAGTGAACAATATAACTGGGGGAGTGAGTCTAACAACAGGCCCCACAGTGTGTCCCTCAGTCCAGGGGGAGTGAACAATATAACTGGGGGAGTGAGTCTAACAACAGGCCCCACAGTGTGTCCCTCAGTCCAGGGGGAGTGAACAATATAACTGGGGGAGTGAGTCTAACAACAGGCCCCACAGTGTGTCCCTCAGTCCAGGGGGAGTGAACAATATAACTGGGGGAGTGAGTCTAACAACAGGGCCCACAGTGTGTCCCTCAGTCCAGGGGGAGTGAACAATATAACTGGGGGAGTGAGTCTAACAACAGGCCCCACAGTGTGTCCCTCAGTCCAGGGGGAGTGAACAATATAACTGGGGGAGTGAGTCTAACAACAGGGCCCACAGTGTGTCCCTCAGTCCAGGGGGAGTGAACAATATAACTGGGGGAGTGAGTCTAACAACAGGCCCCACAGTGTGTCCCTCAGTCCAGGGGGAGTGAACAATATAACTGGGGGAGTGAGTCTAACAACAGGGCCCACAGTGTGTCCCTCAGTCCATAGAATCACAGAGTCATGCAGCACAAAATGAGGCCATTCGGCCCATCGTGCCTGTGCCGGCTCTTTGAAAGAGCTATCCAATTAGTCCCACTCCCCCTGCTCTTTCCCCATAACCCTGCAAATTTTCCCTTTTCAAGTATTGATCCAATTCCCTTTTGAAAGTTATTATTGAATCTGCTTCCACCGCCCTTTCAGGCAGCGCATTCCAGATCAGAACAACTCGGTGCGAAAAAAAATTCTCCTCATCTCCGCTCTGGATTTTTCACCAATTCCCATAAATCTGTGTCCTCTGGTTACCGACCCTCCTGCCACTGGAAACAGTTTCTCCTTATTTACTCCATCAAAACCCTTTCCGGGGGCAGGGGGTTCTGGGGAAGGGTGAAATACTGCAGTGGTCTTTGGGAGGGGGTCGGGGGTGAATCAGGGTGGGTCTGGTGGGGTTTGATGGGAGGACAGTAGGTTGGGGTGGGTCTGGTGGGGTTCAGGGGTGGAGGGGGGCGGCTCTGATGGGGGGTCCGGGAGAATCAGATATCAATGGTTCAGGGAAGGTCTCCAAAAATTATACTCAAACTGATCTTTTTTTTTTATTCGTTCACGGGATGTGGGCGTCGCTGGCGAGGCCGGCATTTATTGCCCATCCCTAATTGCCCTCGAGAAGGTGGTGGTGAGCCGCCTTCTTGAACCGCTGCAGTCCGTGTGGTGAAGGTTCTCCCACAGTGCTGTTAGGAAGGGAGTTCCAGGATTTTGACCCAGCGACGATGAAGGAACGGCGATATATTTCCAGGTCGGGATGGTGTGTGACTTGGAGGGGGACGTGCAGGTGGTGTTGTTCCCATGTGCCTGCTGCCCTTGTCCTTCTAGGCGGTAGAGGTCGCGGGTTTGGGAGGTGCTGTCGAAGAAGCCTTGGCGAGTTGCTGCAGTGCATCCTGTGGATGGTGCACACTGCAGCCACAGTGCGCCGGTGGTGAAGGGAGTGAATGTTCAGTGTGGTGGATGGGGTGCCAATCAAGCGGGCTGCTTTGTCCTGGATGGTGTCGAGCTTCTTGAGTGTTGTTGGAGCTGCACTCATCCAGGCAAGTGGAGAGTATTCCATCACACTCCTGACTTGTGCCTTGTGGATGGTGGAAAGGCTTTGGGGAGTCAGGAGGTGAGTCACTCGCCGCAGAATACCCAGCCTCTGACCTGCTCTTGTAGCCTCAGTATTTATATGGCTGGTCCAGTTAAGTTTCTAGTCAATGGTGACCCCCAGGATGTTGATGGTGGGGGATTCGGCGATGTTAATGCCGTTGAATGTCAAGGGGATGTGGTTAGACTCTCTCTTGTTGGAGATGGTCATTGCCTGGCACTTGTCTGGTGCGAATGTTACTTGCCACTTATGAGCCCAAGCCTGGATGTTGTCCAGGTCTTGCTGCATGCGGGCCCGGACTGCTCGGACTGAAACATGGGCACACTGACAGTGCACCTTCGGGGCTTAATGGGTCAAATTATGAGGACAGGTTGCATAAACCAGGCTTGTATTCCCTCGAGTTTAGAAGATTGAGGGGAGATCTGATCGAGGTGTTTAAAATGATAAAGGGAATCGATAGGGTAGATAGAGAGAAACTATTTCCTCTGGTGGGAGAGTCCAGAACAAGGGGGAATAATCTTAAAATTAGAGCTCGGCCGTTCAGGGGTGATGTCAGGAAACATTTCTTCACACAAAGGGGAGTGGAAATCTGGAACTCTCTCCCCCAAAAGGCTGTCGATGCTGGGGGTCAATTGGAGCTTTCAAGACTGAGATCGATAGATTTTTGTTGGGTATCGAGGGATACGGAGCAAAGGCGGGTAAATGGGGTTAAGATACAATTGAATGGTGGAACAGGCTCGAGGGGCTGAATGGCCTCCTGCTGTTCCGATGTTCCCGACAGTGTTTGCTTCACTCACCAATACTCCCCTCCCGTCGCCTCACACTGTCCCCTCAGTATTTCAATCAAACCTCAACCATGTTTTGTTCTCTGGAGAAGCAACTTTACATCAATTATGAACAGACTTTCCGGGGAGAGAAGGTGAGCGATATAATCAGTAACAAGGCCATGGATTCAGTTGGTCAGCTGACATTGAACATCATGTCCTGGAGATGCTGAAATATTGATCGTAACCCCTTCATTCTGCTGTCGAGAGACTTTGGTAAAATTAGTGATATTGCGGGAAGTGGAGCCCAGAATGTGAGTCAGACTGGGTGAAACCGCGGCCTTTTATATAAATATAGCCCATTATCTGAACTCGAACCTGAGCTCCCACACTTTAGAGAAACACGTCCATCATTGGCTCTTTGTTCAGTCTGATTTTACAGCTCACAGGAAAAGATTTTAAAAATGCAGAGATTTAAAAACCTGGGCCCCGATATTAAAGGGCCTCTCGGCCCCCAGACTGGAGTCACATATAGGCCCAGACCGGGTAAGGACGGCAGGTTTCCTTCCCTCAAGGACATTAATGAACCAGTTGGGTTTTTACGACAATCCGACAGTTTCATGGTCACTTTTACTGAGACCAGATTTTTATTTCCAGATTTTTTAAACTGAATTCAAATTCTCAAACTGTCCGGGTGGGATTTGAAGTTACATTCTCTGATTCCTCGTCCTGTAACAGAACCTCGACACCACTGGATCCAAACATTATATCACTACAATAACAACCTGCATTTATATAGCGCCTTTAATGGAGTAAAACTTCCCAAAGCCCTTCACAGGAGCGATTATCAAACAAAAATTGACACCGAGTCACAGAAAGAGATATTAGGACAGGAGACCAAAAGCTTGGTCAAAGAGGTAAGTTTTAAGGAGGGTCTTAAAGGAGGAGAGAGAGGTGGAGAGACGGAGAGGTCGAGGGAGGGAATTCCAGAGCTCAGGGCCCAGGCAGCTGAAGGCACGGCCGCCAATGGGGGAGTGAAGAAAATTGGGGATGGGCAAAAGGCCAGAATTGGAGGAGCGTAGAGATCTCGGAGGGTTGTAGGGTTGGGGGAGGTTACAGAGATCTCGGAGAGTTGTAGGGTTGGGGGAGGTTACAGAGATCTCGGAGGGTTGTAGGGTTGGGGAGGTTACAGAGATCTCGGAGGGTTGTAGGGTTGACGAGGTTGCAGAGATCTCGGAGGGTTGTAGGGTTGGGGAGGTTACAGAGATCTCGGAGAGTTGTAGGGTTGGGGGAGGTTACAGAGATCTCGGAGGGTTGTAGGGTTGGGGAGGTTACAGAGATCTCGGAGAGTTGTAGGGTTGGGGGAGGTTACAGAGATCTCGGAGGGTTGTAGGGTTGGGGAGGTTACAGAGATCTCGGAGAGTTGTAGGGTTGGGGGAGGTTACAGAGATCTCGGAGGGTTGTAGGGTTGACGAGGTTACAGAGATCTCGGAGGGTTGTAGGGTTGACGAGGTTACAGAGATCTCGGAGGGTTGTCGGGCTGGGGGAGGTTACAGAGATCTCGGAGGGTTGTAGGGTTGGGGGGGGTTACAGAGATCTCGGAGGGTTGTAGGGTTGGGGGGGGTTACAGAGATCTCGGAGGGTTGTAGGGTTGACGAGGTTACAGAGATCTCGGAGGGTTGTAGGGTTGGGGGAGGTTACAGAGATCTCGGGGGGTTGTAGGGTTGACGAGGTTACAGAGATCTCGGAGGGTTGTAGGGTTGGGGGAGGTTACAGAGATCTCGGAGGGTTGTAGGGTTGGGGGAGGTTACAGAGATCTCGGAGGGTTGTAGGGTTGGGGGAGGTTACAGAGATCTCGGAGGGTTGTAGGGTTGGGGGAGGTTACAGAGATCTCGGAGGGTTGTAGGGTTGGGGGAGGTTACAGAGATCTCGGAGGGTTGTAGGGTTGGGGGGGGTTACAGAGATCTCGGAGGGTTGTAGGGTTGGGGGAGGTTACAGAGATCTCGGGGGGTTGTAGGGTTGGGGGAGGTTACAGAGATCTCGGAGGGTTGTAGGGTTGACGAGGTTACAGAGATCTCGGAGGGTTGTAGGGTTGGGGGAGGTTACAGAGATCTCGGAGGGTTGTAGGGTTGGGGGAGGTTACAGAGATCTCGGAGGGTTGTAGGGTTGACGAGGTTACAGAGATCTCGGAGGGTTGTAGGGTTGGGGGGGGTTACAGAGATCTCGGAGGGTTGTAGGGTTGACGAGGTGACAGAGATCTCGGAGGGTTGTAGGGTTGACGAGGTTACAGAGATCTCGGAGGGTTGTAGGGTTGACGAGGTTACAGAGATCTCGGAGGGTTGTAGGGTTGGGGGAGATTACAGAGATCTCGGAGGGTTGTAGGGTTGATGAGGTTACAGAGATCTCGGAGGGTTGTAGGGTTGATGAGGTTACAGAGATCTCGGAGGGTTGTAGGGTTGACGAGGTTACAGAGATCTGGGAGGGTTGTAGGGTTGGGGGAGGTTACAGAGATCTCGGAGGGTTGTAGGGTTGGGGGAGGTTACAGAGATCTCGGAGGGTTGTAGGGTTGACGAGGTTACAGAGATCTCGGAGGGTTGTAGGGTTGGGGGAGGTTACAGAGATCTCGGAGGGTTGTAGGGTTGACGAGGTTACAGAGATCTCGGAGGGTTGTAGGGTTGGGGGAGGTTACAGAGATCTCGGAGGGTTGTAGGGTTGATGAGGTTACAGAGATCTCGGAGGGTTGTAGGGTTGACGAGGTTACAGAGATCTCGGAGGGTTGTAGGGTTGACGAGGTTACAGAGATCTCGGAGGGTTGTAGGGTTGGGGGAGGTTACAGAGATCTCGGAGGGTTGTAGGGTTGGGGGAGGTGACAGAGATCTCGGAGGGTTGTAGGGTTGACGAGGTTACAGAGATAGGGAGGGGAGAGGCCATGGAGGGATTTGAACACGAGGATGAGAATTTTAAAATCTGCAGCATCTGTGCAGGAATTGCTGTCTTTGCACCAACACTACAGCCAGAGTCTGAATCCATTCTCACCCTGCAGTCTTTCCGTCTCACTCACCCACTCACATTGAATACTGAATCAGAGAACAGAATCAGAGAACAGAAGTTCAGGAGAGGGAACAGATTGGGAGAGAAGGAGCGAGGACACGAGTAAAAAACACAGTTACAGAATAAAAAATATACAAACTACGAGATACCGGCCGAACAACAAGGCTCCGTTTCTCAGGCGTAAACCGGCCAACTAAGGTCCCAATATGGCGGCAGGAATTTAATATTTATCCTCAACCAATCATTAAAACAGATTATCGGGTCATTTATCACATTGCTGTTTGTGGGATCTTGCTGTGCGCAAATTGGCTGCCGCATTTCCTACATTACAACAGTGACTACACTTCAAAAAAAGTCCTTCATTGGCTGTGAAGAAAGAAAGAATGAACTTGCATTTCTATAGCACCTTTCACATCCTCAGGACGTCCCAAATCGCTTTACAGCCAATGAGGTACTTTTTGAATTGTAGTCACTGTTGTAATGAGATAAATGACCAGATCATCTGTTTTTGATGTTGGTTGAGGGATAAATATTGGCCAGGACACCGGGGAGAACTCCCCCACTCCTCCTCGAAATAGTAACTCTGGGATCGTTCACGTCCACCCGAGAGGGCAGATGGGACCTCGGTTTAACGTCTCATCCAAAAGACGGCACCTGTGACAGTGCAGCACTCCCTCAGTACTGACCCTCCGACAGTGCAGCACTCCCTCAGTACTGACCCTCTGACAGTGCGGCGCTCCCTCAGTACTGACCCTTCGACAGTGCAGCACTCCCTCAGTACTGACCCTCTGACAGTGCGGCGCTCCCTCAGTACTGACCCTTCGACAGTGCAGCGCTCCCTCAGTACTGACCCTTCGACAGTGCAGCGCTCCCTCAGTACTGACCCTTCGACAGTGCAGCGCTCCCTCAGTACTGACCCTTCGACAGTGCAGCGCTCCCTCAGTACTGACCCTTCGACAGTGCAGCGCTCCCTCAGTACTGACCCTTTGACAGTGCAGCGCTCCCTCAGTACTGACCCTTCGACAGTGCAGCGCTCCCTCAGTACTGACCCTCTGACAGTGCGGCGCTCCCTCAGTACTGACTCTGTGACAGTGCAGCACTCCCTCAGTACTGACCCTCCGACAGTGCAGTACTCCCTCAGGACTGACCCTCCGACAGTGCGGTGCTCCCTCAGTACCGACCCTCCGAAAGTGCGGCGCTCCCTCAGTACCGACCCTCCAACAGTGCGGCGCTCCCTCAGTACCGACCCTCCGACACTCCCTCGGTACTGACCCTCCGACAGTGCAGCACCCCCTCAGTACTGGGAGTGTCAGCCTCGATGATGTGCTTGAGTATTTGGAATGGGACTTGAACCCATGACCTTTTGATTGAGAGGGAAGAGTGCTCCCCACTGAGTCACCTTTAAAACACTGAGGGACAACCCGAGGTGTGTGAATCTCACACAGTGACACCCGGTCCGGTCTCACTGGGCCCGGGCAGTGTTTCACACACAGTGACACCCGGTCCGGTCTCACTGGGCCCGGGCAGTGTTTCACACACAGTGACACCCGGTCCGGTCTCACTGGGTCCGGGCAGTGTTTCACACACAGTGACACCCGGTCCGGTCTCACTGGGTCCGGGCAGTGTTTCACACACAGTGACACCCGGTCCGGTCTCACTGGGTCCGGGCAGTGTTTCACACACAGTGACACCCGGTCCGGTCTCACTGGGTCCGGGCAGTGTTTCACACACAGTGACACCCGGTCCGGTCTCACTGGGCCCGGGCAGTGTTTCACACACAGTGACACCCGGTCCGGTCTCACTGGGCCCGGGCAGTGTTTCACACACAGTGACACCCGGTCCGGTCTCACTGGGTCCGGGCAGTGTTTCACACACAGTGACACCCGGTCCGGTCTCACTGGGTCCGGGCAGTGTTTCACACACAGTGACACCCGGTCCGGTCTCACTGGGCCCGGACAGTGTTTCACACACAGTGACACCCGGTCCGGTCTCACTGGGTCCGGGCAGTGTTTCACACACAGTGACACCCGGTCCGGTCTCACTGGGCCCGGGCAGTGTTTCACACACAGTGACACCCGGTCCGGTCTCACTGGGCCCGGACAGTGTTTCACACACAGTGACACCCGGTCCGGTCTCACTGGGTCCGGACAGTGTTTCACACACAGTGACACCCGGTCCGGTCTCACTGGGTCCGGACAGTGTTTCACACACAGTGACACCCGGTCCGGTCTCACTGGGCCCGGGCAGTGTTTCACACACAGTGACACCCGGTCCGGTCTCACTGGGCCCGGGCAGTGTTTCACACACAGTGACACCCGGTCCGGTCTCACTGGGTCCGGGCAGTGTTTCACACAGAGTGACACCCGGTCCGGTCTCACTGGGTCCGGGCAGTGTTTCACACAGTGACACCCGGTCCGGTCTCACTGGGTCCGGGCAGTGTTTCACACACAGTGACACCCGGTCCGGTCTCACTGGGCCCGGGCAGTGTTTCACACACAGTGACACCCGGTCCGGTCTCACTGGGCCCGGGCAGTGTTTCACACACAGTGACACCCGGTCCGGTCTCACTGGGTCCGGGCAGTGTTTCACACACAGTGACACCCGGTCCGGTCTCACTGGGTCCGGACAGTGTTTCACACACAGTGACACCCGGTCCGGTCTCACTGGGCCCGGGCAGTGTTTCACACACAGTGACACCCGGTCCGGTCTCACTGGGCCCGGACAGTGTTTCACACACAGTGACACCCGGTCCGGTCTCACTGGGCCCGGTCAGTGTTTCACACACAGTGACACCCGGTCCGGTCTCACTGGGTCCGGGCAGTGTTTCACACACAGTGACACCCGGTCCGGTCTCACTGGGCCCGGACAGTGTTTCACACACAGTGACACCCGGTCCGGTCTCACTGGGCCCGGACAGTGTTTCACACACAGTGACACCCGGTCCGGTCTCACTGGGCCCGGTCAGTGTTTCACACACAGTGACACCCGGTCCGGTCTCACTGGGTCCGGGCAGTGTTTCACACACAGTGACACCCGGTCCGGTCTCACTGGGCCCGGACAGTGTTTCACACACAGTGACACCCGGTCCGGTCTCACTGGGCCCGGGCAGTGTTTCACACACAGTGACACCCGGTCCGGTCTCACTGGGCCCGGACAGTGTTTCACACACAGTGACACCCGGTCCGGTCTCACTGGGTCCGGGCAGTGTTTCACACACAGTGACACCCGGTCCGGTCTCACTGGGCCCGGACAGTGTTTCACACACAGTGACACCCGGTCCGGTCTCACTGGGCCCGGACAGTGTTTCACACACAGTGACACCCGGTCCGGTCTCACTGGGTCCAGGCAGTGTTTCACACACAGTGACACCCGGTCCGGTCTCACTGGGTCCGGGCAGTGTTTCACACACAGTGACACCCGGTCCGGTCTCACTGGGCCCGGACAGTGTTTCACACACAGTGACACCCGGTCCGGTCTCACTGGGTCCGGACAGTGTTTCACACACAGTGACACCCGGTCCGGTCTCACTGGGCCCGGACAGTGTTTCACACACAGTGACACCCGGTCCGGTCTCACTGGGTCCGGGCAGTGTTTCACACACAGTGACACCCGGTCCGGTCTCACTGGGCCCGGTCAGTGTTTCACACACAGTGACACCCGGTCCGGTCTCACTGGGTCCGGGCAGTGTTTCACACACAGTGACACCCGGTCCGGTCTCACTGGGCCCGGACAGTGTTTCACACACAGTGACACCCGGTCCGGTCTCACTGGGCCCGGACAGTGTTTCACACACAGTGACACCCGGTCCGGTCTCACTGGGCCCGGTCAGTGTTTCACACACAGTGACACCCGGTCCGGTCTCACTGGGTCCGGGCAGTGTTTCACACACAGTGACACCCGGTCCGGTCTCACTGGGCCCGGACAGTGTTTCACACACAGTGACACCCGGTCCGGTCTCACTGGGCCCGGGCAGTGTTTCACACACAGTGACACCCGGTCCGGTCTCACTGGGCCCGGACAGTGTTTCACACACAGTGACACCCGGTCCGGTCTCACTGGGTCCGGGCAGTGTTTCACACACAGTGACACCCGGTCCGGTCTCACTGGGCCCGGACAGTGTTTCACACACAGTGACACCCGGTCCGGTCTCACTGGGCCCGGACAGTGTTTCACACACAGTGACACCCGGTCCGGTCTCACTGGGTCCAGGCAGTGTTTCACACACAGTGACACCCGGTCCGGTCTCACTGGGTCCGGGCAGTGTTTCACACACAGTGACACCCGGTCCGGTCTCACTGGGCCCGGACAGTGTTTCACACACAGTGACACCCGGTCCGGTCTCACTGGGTCCGGGCAGTGTTTCACACAGTGACACCCGGTCCGGTCTCACTGGGCCCGGACAGTGTTTCACACACAGTGACACCCGGTCCGGTCTCACTGGGTCCGGGCAGTGTTTCACACAGTGACACCCGGTCCGGTCTCACTGGGCCCGGACAGTGTTTCACACACAGTGACACCCGGTCCGGTCTCACTGGGTCCGGGCAGTGTTTCACACACAGTGACACCCGGTCCGGTCTCACTGGGTCCGGGCAGTGTTTCACACACAGTGACACCCGGTCCGGTCTCACTGGGCCCGGACAGTGTTTCACACACAGTGACACCCGGTCCGGTCTCACTGGGTCCGGACAGTGTTTCACACACAGTGACACCCGGTCCGGTCTCACTGGGTCCGGGCAGTGTTTCACACACAGTGACACCCGGTCCGGTCTCACTGGGTCCGGGCAGTGTTTCACACAGTGACACCCGGTCCGGTCTCACTGGGCCCGGACAGTGTTTCACACACAGTGACACCCGGTCCGGTCTCACTGGGTCCGGGCAGTGTTTCACACAGTGACACCCGGTCCGGTCTCACTGGGCCCGGACAGTGTTTCACACACAGTGACACCCGGTCCGGTCTCACTGGGCCCGGGCAGTGTTTCACACACAGTGACACCCGGTCCGGTCTCACTGGGCCCGGACAGTGTTTCACACACAGTGACACCCGGTCCGGTCTCACTGGGTCCGGACAGTGTTTCACACACAGTGACACCCGGTCCGGTCTCACTGGGCCCGGGCAGTGTTTCACACACAGTGACACCCGGTCCGGTCTCACTGGGTCCGGGCAGTGTTTCACACACAGTGACACCCGGTCCGGTCTCACTGGGCCCGGACAGTGTTTCACACACAGTGACACCCGGTCCTGTCTCACTGGGCCCGGACAGTGTTTCACACACAGTGACACCCGGTCCGGTCTCACTGGGTCCGGACAGTGTTTCACACACAGTGACACCCGTTCCGGTCTCACTGGGTCCGGACAGTGTTTCACACACAGTGACACCCGGTCCGGTCTCACTGGGTCCGGACAGTGTTTCACACACAGTGACACCCGGTCCGGTCTCACTGGGTCCGGGCAGTGTTTCACACACAGTGACACCCGGTCCGGTCTCACTGGGCCCGGGCAGTGTTTCACACACAGTGACACCCGGTCCGGTCTCACTGGGTCCGGACAGTGTTTCACACACAGTGACACCCGGTCCGGTCTCACTGGGTCCGGGCAGTGTTTCACACACAGTGACACCCGGTCCGGTCTCACTGGGCCCGGGCACTGTTTCACACACAGTGACACCCGGTCCGGTCTCACTGGGTCCGGACAGTGTTTCACACACAGTGACACCCGGTCCGGTCTCACTGGGCCCGGGCGGTGTTTCACACACAGTGACACCCGGTCCGGTCTCACTGGGTCCGGGCAGTGTTTCACACACAGTGACACCCGGTCCGGTCTCACTGGGCCCGGACAGTGTTTCACACACAGTGACACCCGGTCCGGTCTCACTGGGTCCGGGCAGTGTTTCACACAGTGACACCCGGTCCGGTCTCACTGGGTCCGGACAGTGTTTCACACACAGTGACACCCGGTCCGGTCTCACTGGGCCCGGGCGGTGTTTCACACACAGTGTCACCCGGTCCGGTCTCACTGGGTCCGGGCAGTGTTTCACACACAGTGACACCCGGTCCGGTCTCACTGGGCCCGGACAGTGTTTCACACACAGTGACACCCGGTCCGGTCTCACTGGGCCCGGACAGTGTTTCACACACAGTGACACCCGGTCCGGTCTCACTGGGCCCGGTCAGTGTTTCACACACAGTGACACCCGGTCCGGTCTCACTGGGTCCGGGCAGTGTTTCACACACAGTGACACCCGGTCCGGTCTCACTGGGTCCGGGCAGTGTTTCACACACAGTGACACCCGGTCCGGTCTCACTGGGCCCGGACAGTGTTTCACACACAGTGACACCCGGTCCGGTCTCACTGGGTCCGGACAGTGTTTCACACACAGTGACACCCGGTCCGGTCTCACTGGGTCCGGGCAGTGTTTCACACACAGTGACACCCGGTCCGGTCTCACTGGGTCCGGGCAGTGTTTCACACAGTGACACCCGGTCCGGTCTCACTGGGCCCGGACAGTGTTTCACACACAGTGACACCCGGTCCGGTCTCACTGGGTCCGGGCAGTGTTTCACACAGTGACACCCGGTCCGGTCTCACTGGGCCCGGACAGTGTTTCACACACAGTGACACCCGGTCCGGTCTCACTGGGTCCGGGCAGTGTTTCACACACAGTGACACCCGGTCCGGTCTCACTGGGTCCGGGCAGTGTTTCACACACAGTGACACCCGGTCCGGTCTCACTGGGCCCGGACAGTGTTTCACACACAGTGACACCCGGTCCGGTCTCACTGGGTCCGGACAGTGTTTCACACACAGTGACACCCGGTCCGGTCTCACTGGGTCCGGGCAGTGTTTCACACACAGTGACACCCGGTCCGGTCTCACTGGGTCCGGGCAGTGTTTCACACAGTGACACCCGGTCCGGTCTCACTGGGCCCGGACAGTGTTTCACACACAGTGACACCCGGTCCGGTCTCACTGGGTCCGGGCAGTGTTTCACACAGTGACACCCGGTCCGGTCTCACTGGGCCCGGACAGTGTTTCACACACAGTGACACCCGGTCCGGTCTCACTGGGCCCGGGCAGTGTTTCACACACAGTGACACCCGGTCCGGTCTCACTGGGCCCGGACAGTGTTTCACACACAGTGACACCCGGTCCGGTCTCACTGGGTCCGGACAGTGTTTCACACACAGTGACACCCGGTCCGGTCTCACTGGGCCCGGACAGTGTTTCACACACAGTGACACCCGGTCCGGTCTCACTGGGCCCGGACAGTGTTTCACACACAGTGACACCCGGTCCGGTCTCACTGGGTCCGGGCAGTGTTTCACACAGTGACACCCGGTCCGGTCTCACTGGGCCCGGACAGTGTTTCACACACAGTGACACCCGGTCCGGTCTCACTGGGTCCGGGCAGTGTTTCACACACAGTGACACCCGGTCCGGTCTCACTGGGTCCGGGCAGTGTTTCACACACAGTGACACCCGGTCCGGTCTCACTGGGCCCGGACAGTGTTTCACACACAGTGACACCCGGTCCGGTCTCACTGGGTCCGGACAGTGTTTCACACACAGTGACACCCGGTCCGGTCTCACTGGGTCCGGGCAGTGTTTCACACACAGTGACACCCGGTCCGGTCTCACTGGGTCCGGGCAGTGTTTCACACAGTGACACCCGGTCCGGTCTCACTGGGCCCGGACAGTGTTTCACACACAGTGACACCCGGTCCGGTCTCACTGGGTCCGGGCAGTGTTTCACACAGTGACACCCGGTCCGGTCTCACTGGGCCCGGACAGTGTTTCACACACAGTGACACCCGGTCCGGTCTCACTGGGCCCGGGCAGTGTTTCACACACAGTGACACCCGGTCCGGTCTCACTGGGCCCGGACAGTGTTTCACACACAGTGACACCCGGTCCGGTCTCACTGGGTCCGGACAGTGTTTCACACACAGTGACACCCGGTCCGGTCTCACTGGGCCCGGACAGTGTTTCACACACAGTGACACCCGGTCCGGTCTCACTGGGCCCGGACAGTGTTTCACACACAGTGACACCCGGTCCGGTCTCACTGGGTCCGGACAGTGTTTCACACACAGTGACACCTGTTCCGGTCTCACTGGGTCCGGACAGTGTTTCACACACAGTGACACCCGGTCCGGTCTCACTGGGTCCGGACAGTGTTTCACACACAGTGACACCCGGTCCGGTCTCACTGGGTCCGGGCAGTGTTTCACACACAGTGACACCCGGTCCGGTCTCACTGGGCCCGGGCAGTGTTTCACACACAGTGACACCCGGTCCGGTCTCACTGGGTCCGGACAGTGTTTCACACACAGTGACACCCGGTCCGGTCTCACTGGGTCCGGGCAGTGTTTCACACACAGTGACACCCGGTCCGGTCTCACTGGGCCCGGGCAGTGTTTCACACACAGTGACACCCGGTCCGGTCTCACTGGGTCCGGACAGTGTTTCACACACAGTGACACCCGGTCCGGTCTCACTGGGCCCGGGCGGTGTTTCACACACAGTGACACCCGGTCCGGTCTCACTGGGTCCGGGCAGTGTTTCACACACAGTGACACCCGGTCCGGTCTCACTGGGCCCGGACAGTGTTTCACACACAGTGACACCCGGTCCGGTCTCACTGGGTCCGGGCAGTGTTTCACACAGTGACACCCGGTCCGGTCTCACTGGGTCCGGACAGTGTTTCACACACAGTGACACCCGGTCCGGTCTCACTGGGCCCGGGCGGTGTTTCACACACAGTGACACCCGGTCCGGTCTCACTGGGTCCGGGCAGTGTTTCACACACAGTGACACCCGGTCCGGTCTCACTGGGCCCGGACAGTGTTTCACACACAGTGACACCCGGTCCGGTCTCACTGGGCCCGGACAGTGTTTCACACACAGTGACACCCGGTCCGGTCTCACTGGGCCCGGTCAGTGTTTCACACACAGTGACACCCGGTCCGGTCTCACTGGGTCCGGGCAGTGTTTCACACACAGTGACACCCGGTCCGGTCTCACTGGGCCCGGACAGTGTTTCACACACAGTGACACCCGGTCCGGTCTCACTGGGCCCGGGCAGTGTTTCACACACAGTGACACCCGGTCCGGTCTCACTGGGCCCGGACAGTGTTTCACACACAGTGACACCCGGTCCGGTCTCACTGGGTCCGGGCAGTGTTTCACACACAGTGACACCCGGTCCGGTCTCACTGGGCCCGGACAGTGTTTCACACACAGTGACACCCGGTCCGGTCTCACTGGGCCCGGACAGTGTTTCACACACAGTGACACCCGGTCCGGTCTCACTGGGTCCGGGCAGTGTTTCACACACAGTGACACCCGGTCCGGTCTCACTGGGTCCGGGCAGTGTTTCACACACAGTGACACCCGGTCCGGTCTCACTGGGCCCGGACAGTGTTTCACACACAGTGACACCCGGTCCGGTCTCACTGGGTCCGGACAGTGTTTCACACACAGTGACACCCGGTCCGGTCTCACTGGGTCCGGGCAGTGTTTCACACAGTGACACCCGGTCCGGTCTCACTGGGCCCGGACAGTGTTTCACACACAGTGACACCCGGTCCGGTCTCACTGGGTCCGGGCAGTGTTTCACACAGTGACACCCGGTCCGGTCTCACTGGGCCCGGACAGTGTTTCACACACAGTGACACCCGGTCCGGTCTCACTGGGTCCGGGCAGTGTTTCACACACAGTGACACCCGGTCCGGTCTCACTGGGTCCGGGCAGTGTTTCACACACAGTGACACCCGGTCCGGTCTCACTGGGCCCGGACAGTGTTTCACACACAGTGACACCCGGTCCGGTCTCACTGGGTCCGGACAGTGTTTCACACACAGTGACACCCGGTCCGGTCTCACTGGGTCCGGGCAGTGTTTCACACACAGTGACACCCGGTCCGGTCTCACTGGGTCCGGGCAGTGTTTCACACAGTGACACCCGGTCCGGTCTCACTGGGCCCGGACAGTGTTTCACACACAGTGACACCCGGTCCGGTCTCACTGGGTCCGGGCAGTGTTTCACACAGTGACACCCGGTCCGGTCTCACTGGGCCCGGACAGTGTTTCACACACAGTGACACCCGGTCCGGTCTCACTGGGCCCGGGCAGTGTTTCACACACAGTGACACCCGGTCCGGTCTCACTGGGCCCGGACAGTGTTTCACACACAGTGACACCCGGTCCGGTCTCACTGGGTCCGGACAGTGTTTCACACACAGTGACACCCGGTCCGGTCTCACTGGGCCCGGACAGTGTTTCACACACAGTGACACCCGGTCCGGTCTCACTGGGCCCGGACAGTGTTTCACACACAGTGACACCCGGTCCGGTCTCACTGGGTCCGGACAGTGTTTCACACACAGTGACACCCGTTCCGGTCTCACTGGGTCCGGACAGTGTTTCACACACAGTGACACCCGGTCCGGTCTCACTGGGTCCGGACAGTGTTTCACACACAGTGACACCCGGTCCGGTCTCACTGGGTCCGGGCAGTGTTTCACACACAGTGACACCCGGTCCGGTCTCACTGGGCCCGGGCAGTGTTTCACACACAGTGACACCCGGTCCGGTCTCACTGGGTCCGGACAGTGTTTCACACACAGTGACACCCGGTCCGGTCTCACTGGGTCCGGGCAGTGTTTCACACACAGTGACACCCGGTCCGGTCTCACTGGGCCCGGGCAGTGTTTCACACACAGTGACACCCGGTCCGGTCTCACTGGGTCCGGACCGTGTTTCACACACAGTGACACCCGGTCCGGTCTCACTGGGCCCGGGCAGTGTTTCACACACAGTGGCACCCGGTCCGGTCTCACTGGGTCCGGGCAGTGTTTCACACACAGTGACACCCGGTCCGGTCTCACTGGGTCCGGGCAGTGTTTCACACACAGTGACACCCGGTCCGGTCTCACTGGGTCCGGGCAGTGTTTCACACACAGTGACACCCGGTCCGGTCTCACTGGGCCCGGGCAGTGTTTCACACACAGTGACACCCGGTCCGGTCTCACTGGGCCCGGGCAGTGTTTCACACACAGTGACACCCGGTCCGGTCTCACTGGGTCCGGACAGTGTTTCACACACAGTGACACCCGGTCCGGTCTCACTGGGTCCGGACAGTGTTTCACACACAGTGACACCCGGTCCGGTCTCACTGGGTCCGGACAGTGTTTCACACACAGTGACACCCGGTCCGGTCTCACTGGGTCCGGACAGTGTTTCACACACAGTGACACCCGGTCCGGTCTCACTGGGTCCGGGCAGTGTTTCACACACAGTGACACCCGGTCCGGTCTCACTGGGTCCGGACAGTGTTTCACACACAGTGACACCCGGTCCGGTCTCACTGGGCCCGGGCAGTGTTTCACACACAGTGACACCCGGTCCGGTCTCACTGGGTCCGGACAGTGTTTCACACACAGTGACACCCGGTCCGGTCTCACTGGGTCCGGACAGTGTTTCACACACAGTGACACCCGGTCCGGTCTCACTGGGTCCGGGCAGTGTTTCACACACAGTGACACCCGGTCCGGTCTCACTGGGCCCGGGCAGTGTTTCACACACAGTGACACCCGGTCCGGTCTCACTGGGCCCGGGCAGTGTTTCACACACAGTGACACCCGGTCCGGTCTCACTGGGTCCGGACAGTGTTTCACACACAGTGACACCCGGTCCGGTCTCACTGGGCCCGGACAGTGTTTCACACACAGTGACACCCGGTCCGGTCTCACTGGGTCCGGACAGTGTTTCACACACAGTGACACCCGGTCCGGTCTCACTGGGCCCGGGCAGTGTTTCACACACAGTGACACCCGGTCCGGTCTCACTGGGCCCGGGCAGTGTTTCACACACAGTGACACCCGGTCCGGTCTCACTGGGCCCGGGCAGTGTTTCACACACAGTGACACCCGGTCCGGTCTCACTGGGTCCGGACAGTGTTTCACACACAGTGACACCCGGTCCGGTCTCACTGGGTCCGGGCAGTGTTTCACACACAGTGACACCCGGTCCGGTCTCACTGGGTCCGGACAGTGTTTCACACACAGTGACACCCGGTCCGGTCTCACTGGGCCCGGGCAGTGTTTCACACACAGTGACACCCGGTCCGGTCTCACTGGGTCCGGGCAGTGTTTCACACACAGTGACACCCGGTCCGGTCTCACTGGGCCCGGGCAGTGTTTCACACACAGTGACACCCGGTCCGGTCTCACTGGGCCCGGACAGTGTTTCACACACAGTGACATCCGGTCCGGTCTCACTGGGTCCGGGCAGTGTTTCACACACAGTGACACCCGGTCCGGTCTCACTGGGCCCGGACAGTGTTTCACACACAGTGACACCCGGTCCGGTCTCACTGGGTCCGGACGGTGTTTCACACACAGTGACACCCGGTCCGGTCTCACTGGGTCCGGACGGTGTTTCACACACAGTGACACCCGGTCCGGTCTCACTGGGTCCGGGCAGTGTTTCACACACAGTGACACCCGGTCCGGTCTCACTGGGTCCGGACAGTGTTTCACACACAGTGACACCCGGTCCGGTCTCACTGGGTCCGGACAGTGTTTCACACACAGTGACACCCGGTCCGGTCTCACTGGGCCCGGACAGTGTTTCACACACAGTGACACCCGGTCCGGTCTCACCGGGCCCGGACAGTGTTTCACACACAGTGACACCCGGTCCGGTCTCACCGGGTCCGGGCAGTGTTTCACACACAGTGACACCCGGTCCGGTCTCACCGGGTCCGGACAGTGTTTCACACACAGTGACACCCGGTCCGGTCTCACCGGGTCCGGACAGTGTTTCACACACAGTGACACCCGGTCCGGTCTCACCGGGCCCGGACAGTGTTTCACACACAGTGACACCCGGTCCGGTCTCACCGGGTCCGGACAGTGTTTCACACACAGTGACACCCGGTCCGGTCTCACTGGGCCCGGGCAGTGTTTCACACACAGTGACACCCGGTCCGGTCTCACTGGGTCCGGACAGTGTTTCACACACAGTGACACCCGGTCCGGTCTCACTGGGTCCGGGCAGTGTTTCACACACAGTGACACCCGGTCCGGTCTCACTGGGTCCGGACAGTGTTTCACACACAGTGACACCCGGTCCGGTCTCACTGGGTCCGGGCAGTGTTTCACACACAGTGACACCCGGTCCGGTCTCACCGGGCCCGGGCAGTGTTTCACACACAGTGACACCCGGTCCGGTCTCACCGGGCCCGGGCGGTGTTTCACACACAGTGACACCCGGTCCGGTCTCACTGGGTCCGGACAGTGTTTCACACACAGTGACACCCGGTCCGGTCTCACTGGGTCCGGGCAGTGTTTCACACACAGTGACACCCGGTCCGGTCTCACTGGGCCCGGACAGTGTTTCACACACAGTGACACCCGGTCCGGTCTCACTGGGCCCGGGCAGTGTTTCACACACAGTGACACCCGGTCCGGTCTCACTGGGTCCGGGCAGTGTTTCACACACAGTGACACCCGGTCCGGTCTCACTGGGCCCGGGCAGTGTTTCACACACAGTGACACCCGGTCCGGTCTCACTGGGTCCGGGCAGTGTTTCACACACAGTGACACCCGGTCCGGTCTCACTGGGTCCGGGCAGTGTTTCACACACAGTGACACCCGGTCCGGTCTCACTGGGCCCGGACAGTGTTTCACACACAGTGACACCCGGTCCGGTCTCACTGGGTCCGGGCAGTGTTTCACACACAGTGACACCCGGTCCGGTCTCACTGGGCCCGGACAGTGTTTCACACACAGTGACACCCGGTCCGGTCTCACTGGGCCCGGGCAGTGTTTCACACACAGTGACACCCGGTCCGGTCTCACTGGGTCCGGACAGTGTTTCACACACAGTGACACCCGGTCCGGTCTCACTGGGCCCGGACAGTGTTTCACACACAGTGACACCCGGTCCGGTCTCACTGGGCCCGGACAGTGTTTCACACACAGTGACACCCGGTCCGGTCTCACTGGGCCCGGGCAGTGTTTCACACACAGTGACACCCGGTCCGGTCTCACTGGGCCCGGGCAGTGTTTCACACACAGTGACACCCGGTCCGGTCTCACCGGGCCCGGGCAGTGTTTCACACACAGTGACACCCGGTCCGGTCTCACTGGGTCCGGGCAGTGTTTCACACACAGTGACACCCGGTCCGGTCTCACTGGGCCCGGACAGTGTTTCACACACAGCTCCTACAGTGGAATCTGGGACTGGTGTAAGATTTACCTCAAAGAGTCGTATTATTGTTGTAACACATTACTAATTGACCTGGAGAATAATTCCCTCTGATAAACTACATGTTCTGCAATAAATTACACAGTTTTAATTATTGATTAAACATATGACGGATTATTAATTCAGGAGTTTCCCTCTAACAATGATGAAGGAACCAGTTGTCCTGAGGAGATGATTAACTCAACGAGAGGATAATTAATATTTAGAAACAGTCCTGAATTTACATCTCAATGACTTCATTACAGGACAGTTTATATCGTACGGAAACCCAATCAGATCAGATTGTCAGACTCGGGGAGATTACAGCAAAGCCAATCGGGATCGAGTCTGTTGTCTTTTGGGCTAAATTGGATCTTCAGAAAATGACAAGTCTCCCAGCAGCCCCAGAGAGACAGAACATTATAATAAATCAGTGGTGTTCAGAAATATAATTGGACATATTCCCCCACTGGAGATATTGGACAGTGTTCAGAGACACAATTGGACATATTCACCTGCTCGGGGCCATAAATATAAGATCGTCACTAATAAATCCAATAGGGAATTCAGGAGAAACTTCTTCACCCAGAGAGTGGTGATAATGTGGAACTCACTCCCACAAGGAGAGGTTGAGGTGAATAGTGTAGATGGATTTAAGGGGAAGCTCGATAAACACGAGGGAGAAAGGAATAGAAGGATATGCTGATAGGGTGAGATGAAGTCGGGTGGGAGGAGGCTCCTGTGGAGCATAAACACCAGTATAGACCAGTTGGGCCGAATGGCCTGTTTCTGTGCTGCACATTCTCTGTAATTCGATGTAATGACTCACTTTGATAAAGGCCATTCAGTGACCGTCCATTCCCAGCGTGACACACAACAGAGCCTGGGTGTGAAAGGCTTCTACTCACCAGCGTGCAGTACATCTCCGGGGTCTCTCCACACGTACTGTTGGGGGGATCCAACCTCACCCTCAGGAACCTGCTGACCAGCTCCGCCTCGGGCTGGCAGGCCATGTAATCCCAACTCCTCCCCTGGTCCCAGTGAATCTGAGTCTTACACAGGTCGTAGTGACCCCAGGACGGGAAGTGCTGTGTGGAGACAGACAGGGCTGTCCAAAGGGCCTGAAGGGGCAACAAACCGGACAGACGCATCGTTCCGACTGGACCCCGCTCAGAGAGGGGGTGATTTCGGTCTGTCTGGGGGTGATTCAGGGGGGTCTCCACTCCGAATGGACCCTCGCTCAGAGAGGGGGTGATCTCGATCTGTCTGGGGGTGATTCGGGGGGTCTCCGCTCCGAGGTCTGGTGTGAACATTCTGTGACGATCCGACTTTGACTGGACACTGATTCCAGATGTTTTTCCCCAGCGGTGTTTGCAGATATTCCAGGTGTTGGGGTTCCAGCTGTTTTTCCCAGCTGTGTTTGCGAACGTGTCAGGTGTTAGGATTCCAGCTGTTTCCCCGGCTGTGTTTGCAGATGTTCCAGGTGTTCAGATTCCAGCTGTTTTCCCCCCAGCTGTTCTCTGTGTCAGACAGTTGTCCTTATTCACTGATCAGTCAGTACTGGGACCCAATGAGATGACTGTGTCCTGACAAGACTCTCTCTCCCATTGATCATCTCCTCCTTCTGACATCAGCTCCCTGTTGGGAGAGAAATAAAATCAATGGATTTTGGACCAGGTTCTGCTCCTGACCTTCGAGCCCAATCCTCAGACTCACACTGCCCATTAACAGCCAATCCCCGCACTCTGACTAATCCAATCCGAGTGCCTGGATTTGAGACTTTATCTCGATTTCGATGAGATGAAGATTTCAACTCAACTCCCAGGATTCTGATCGAGATAAAAATAAATCTTGTGATGGGATTTTCCCGTTAAATCTCGGCCACTATTGAAAAGCTCACTGATTAAATAGTTTGAGGGATTAAGGATATTATTCATTATCTGATTATAAACGCACTGATTTACTGCAACATTCAGAAATTACAGACAATCAAAAGATCCTTTCAGACAACACCAGATCTAGACTCTGGATCCCTGATCATCAGGACCACACTGCCCAGAATCAATCGTTACCGCCTTTTATTAGTTTTAATATAAACCAATAACTGCAGACACTGAGAACCAGTGAGTGTGACGGAGCCGGGTCACCTATTGGCTGGAGTGAGGATTAAAGTGAAACAGCTTTGTTTAATTTTAAAATGTGAGAGTCTCCAGCCCTTCAATTCAATGACAAGGAATCGAGGTTCCCACTCAAACACTTTCTATTGGCTCTCTCTGTGGAGGACTTTGTTTGAGCAGCTTTGGGCCTTTCACATCCTCAGGACGTCCCAAAGCGTTTACAGCCAATTAAATACTTTATTGAAATGTAGTCACTGTTGTAATGAAGGAAACGCGGCAGCCGATTTGTGCACAGCAAGATCCCACAAACAGCAATGAGATAAATGACCAGATAATCTGTTTTTTCACAATGTTGGTTGAGGGATAAATATTGGCCAAGACACCAGGGAGAACTCCCCTGGTCTGCTTTGAAATAGTGCCATGGAATCATCGATATCAACCTGAGAGAGCAGACGGGGTCTCGGTTTAACATCTCATCCGAAAAATGGCACCTCCAACAGTGCAGCACTCCCTCAGTATTGACCCTCTGACAGTGCAGTACTCACTCAATTCTGACCCTCCGACAGTGCAGCACTCCCTCAGTACTGACCCTCCGACTGTGCAGCACTCCCTCAGTACTGACCCTCCGACAGTGCAGCACTCCCTCAGGACTGACCCTCCGACAGTCCAGCACTCCCTTAGTACTGACCCTCCGACAGTGCAGCACTCCCTCAGTACTGACCCTCCGACAGTGCAGCACTCCCTCAGTACTGCACCGGGAGTGTCGGCCTGGATTAAGTGCTCGAGTCTCTGTAGTGGGACTTGAATCAGCACCTTCAGGAGAGGTGAGCAGAGCTGCAAAAGCAAAAATATTCCCCTCCCTCCATCATCTCACCTCAATCTCAGCAGCTCCTCACACGGGAAAAGTGAAATTATTCTCATTCTCTTTTTAAAAGTGGCCCCTATAAAAACTCACAAACTCTGGGTTTGATGTCCCTCCCGCGGACCATTTTACGACACAATGTGTTACTCTGGACTCTGACTGATATACAGACTTGTAACTGGGATATTTATAACCCATTTTCTATAATAAATACTACGGCCTTTTATAAGCTGCTCCACTGTGAGCAGAAATAGTCTCCGAACGTCACCCTTCCTCCCCCGGAATGCTGTTCCCCTTCAGCTCGATCCTCACAATCCACACTCATCTTCTGGCTCCTACGTCACACCACCTGCTCGTAGGGTTTGTGAATCTTTAGAATTCTCCACCCCAGAGGGCTGTGGATGCTCAGTCGTTGAGAATATTCAAGACTGAGATCGATAGATTTTTGGACACTGAGGGAATCAAGGGATATGGGGATCGGGCGGGAAAGTGGAGTTGAGGTCGAAGATCTGACTGAATGGCGGAGCAGGCTCGAGGGGCCGAATGGCCTATTCCTGCTCCTATTTCTTGTGTTATGTTCTTATGTGACCCCAACAACAACTTGCATTTATATAGCGCCTTTAACGTAGTAAAACATCCCAAGGAACTTCACAGGAGCGATTATCAAATAAAATTTGACACCGAGCCACATAAGGAGATATTAGGACAGGTGACCAAAAGCTTGGTCAAAGAGGTTGGTTTTAAGGAGGAGAGAGAGGGGGAGAGAGAGGGGGAGAGGCAGAGAGGTTTAGGGAGGGAATTCCAGAGCTTAGGGTCTGGGCAGCTGAAGGCATGGCCGCCAATGGAGGGGTGAAGGGAGTGGGGGATGGACAAGAGGCCAGAGTTGGAGGAACGCGGAGATCTCGGAGGGTGGGAGGGCTGGAGGGTCTCACAGTCGGACATCACTAGAGTTTGATGAGGTTTTGATATATTGGGCCTAGTTTAGGAGAGATTTGTTTCAGTGATCACATTATCTTCACAAGCTGCAGATCAATAGGAATAATTACACCTCGATAACAGGCGAGTTGGGGTTGAATTTATTGGCAGCTCAGAGCTGAGGGGAGTGTGAATCTTGCCCAGTGGCTGGTTCGGGGATGTGGGCTGGTTTAATGCCCTCGCTCTGGAAACTCTGCTGTGATTTAGAAATGAAATGAAATGTTGTGAGAAGTGAATCTGATCCCAGACAGGAGCATTAAACACACGGCGGGGGGAAACAGGACAAGTTCAGCACCGGCCGCTCATCAAAAACTCATTTCATCAACGCTGATTTAAGGCTCATCCAATCCAATTGTTTGTGTGTTCAGGATTATTTCTTTATTAACCATTAAATAAAGAAAGCTCCTTCTGCATCTCGAATCGTTTATAAAGTCAGACAATGTGGGAAGGAGTGAGTTGGGGGAGACGCTCAGTGAAAGGAAATTGTCCCCAAAACTGGGGGTGGTCCAGGGTGTGAGACTGGGCCGGACCGGCAGGGGGCCCTGTTCCAGCCCGGGGGAAATGGGAATCAGAGTTTGTGGGTGTTGGAGATTGTCAGATTGCAGGAAGCAGCATATCCCACCCTGGACCGTACACAGAGCCCGTACAGTGTGCACAGAGCCCGTACACCGTGCACAGAGCCCGTACACCGCGCACAGAGCCCGCACACCGCGCACAGAGCCCGCACACCGCGCACAGAGCCCAAGACACCGTACACAGAGCCTGTACACCGTACACAGAGCCTGTACACTGTACACAGAGCCTGTACACTGCACACAGAGCCCTATGCACTGTACAGAGCCCTATACACTGTACAGAGCCCTATACACTGTGCACAGAGCCTGTACACTGCACACAGAGCCCTATACACTGTACACAGAGCCTGTACACTGCACACAGAGCCCTATACACTGTACACAGAGCCCTATACAATGTACACAGACCTCCCTATACAATGTACACAGACCCTCCTATACAATGTACACAGACCCTCCTATACAATGTACACAGACTCTCCTATACAATGTACACAGACCACCTATACAATGTACACAGACCCTCCTATACAATGTACACAGACTCTCCTATACAATGTACACAGACCCTCCGATACAATGTACACAGACCCTCCTACACAATGTACACAGACCCCCCTGTACAATGTACACAGACCCTCCTATACAATGTACACAGACCCCCCTATACAATGCACACAGACCCCCCTATACAATGTACACAGACCCCCCTATACAATGTACACAGACCCTCCTATACAATGTACACAGACCCTCCTATACAATGTACACAGACCCCCCTATACAATGTACACAGACCCTCCTATACAATGTACACAGACCCTCCTATACAATGTACACAGACCCCCCATACAATGTACACAGACCCCCCTATACAATGTACACAGACCCTCCTATACAATGTACACAGACCCCCCTATACAATGTACACAGACCCTCCTATACAATGTACACAGACCCTCCTATACAATGTACACAGACCCCCCATACAATGTACACAGACCCCCCTATACAATGTACACAGACCCCCCTATACAATGTACACAGACCCCCCATACAATGTACACAGACCCCCCTATACAATGTACACAGACCCCCCTATACAATGTACACAGACCCCCCTATACAATGTACACAGACCCCCCTATACAATGTACACAGACCCTCCTCCCGGGGGGACATGTCCAGAGTCTCACTTACACTGGCCGAGATCAGCGCCCTCCGATCAGGGACCGAGCTCCGCATTCCTCAGGACGGAGCCTCTTCAATCGGGTCCGATGACTTTAGCAGAGAAACCGGATTAAAGTTGATTTTGCGGCCGCGGGATTTGCTGACAGGAAATAAATCCCGAAATAAAATGATCGACTCGGTCCTGGGATCGACCCGTCTGCAGAGAGCGGGTGGAGGGGGAGAATCCGAGTCCCGTTTGATGGGTGTGATGGGGACATGTGTTGGGTGTTGGCGGATTGTGTGACTGAGAGATGGGATCGGCAATTAGATCATCACAAGGAGAGGGGAGAGAGGGAGGGGGAGGGAGGGAGAGGGGGAGGGGAATAGATGGGGAGAGAGGGGGGAATAGATGGGGAGAGGGGGGAATAGATGGGGAGAGAGGGGGGAATAGATGGGGAGAGAGGGGGAATAGATGGTGAGAGGGGGGAATAGATGGGGAGAGGGGGGGGAATAGATGGGGAGAGAGGGGGAATAGATGGTGAGAGGGGGGAATAGATGGGGAGAGGGGGGGAATAGATGGGGAGAGGGGGGAATAGATGGGGAGAGGGGGGGAATAGATGGGGAGAGAGAGAGGGGAATAGATGGGGAGAGGGGGGAATAGATGGGGAGAGAGGGGGGAATAGATGGGGAGAGGGGGGGAATAGATGGGGAGAGAGGGGGGAATAGATGGGGAGAGAGGGGGGAATAGATGGGGAGAGAGGGGGGAATAGATGGGGAGAGAGGGGGGAATAGATGGGGAGAGAGGGGGGAATAGATGGGGAGAGAGGGGGGAATAGATGGGGAGAGGGGGGAATAGATGGGGAGAGGGGGGAATAGATGGGGAGAGAGGGGAATAGATGGGGAGAGAGGGG
The DNA here is from genome assembly GCF_035084215.1 of Heptranchias perlo. Classification (NCBI taxonomy): domain Eukaryota; kingdom Metazoa; phylum Chordata; class Chondrichthyes; order Hexanchiformes; family Hexanchidae; genus Heptranchias; species Heptranchias perlo. Next base: position 148,055 of record NW_027139445.1, on the reverse strand, counting down.
GGAATAGATGGGGAGAGAGGGGGAATAGATGGGGAGAGGGGGGGGAATAGATGGGGAGAGGGGGGGAATAGATGGGGAGAGGGGGGGGAATAGATGGGGAGAGGGGGGGAATAGATGGGGAGAGAGGGGGGAATAGATGGGGAGAGGGGGGAATAGATGGGGAGAGGGGGGAATAGATGGGGAGAGGGGGGGAATAGATGGGGGGAGAGGGGGGAATAGATGGGGAGAGAGGGGGGAATAGATGGGGAGAGAGAGGAATAGATGGGGAGTGGGGGGAGAGGGGGGAATAGATGGGGGGAGAGGGGGGAATAGATGGGGAGAGAGACCGGCCCGGTCCCGGAGAAATTCACAGAGAGAGAAATAAAATCTCAATCCAGGAGCAGACACAGACTGGAAACATCAACCCACCTGAGGCTTCCCCGCGGTCCTAAAGCCCGCCGAGTTACTCTGCCCGATAGTCCCACCTGAGGCTTCCCCGCGGTCCTCAAGCCCGCCGAGTTACTCTGACCAATGGTCCCACCTGAGGCCTCCCCGCGGTCCTAAAGCCCGCTGTTTAAAACTATCGGATTTCATTAACACTCAAATTTGTCCGAATCAAAATGAATCCGATATTCAGCCCGGATTTGGGCTTGTGTGTTCTACTGTTACTGATAAATATGAATAAACATACTACAAGAAATGTGAAGTAATCACAGTTTAAATAATATGGGGGAAGGGATATGAAAGTCCAGGGCTGGGGTTTGATGTCTGTTTCACTTCAGGGATCGGTCCTGTTTCTGTTTACAACATTCCCAGGTCGGGTTGCCAACCCTCCAGGATTGTCCTGGAGTCTCCAGGAATAAAATATTAATCTCCAGGACACCGCTGCGAGCAAACCGGGGGAGAAACATCATGGGGCCATTAAAAAATGGTACGTTGTTTACATTTTCTTTGAGTACTTTCATTTATTAATTGTAAAAATATTGTCGATGGCGGAGATTGGCTGTTTGACTGAGAGTCAAGAATCATCCAATCGGGTAACAAAGAGTCTGTTCACTTTCCGCGAGGTGTGGGATGGACGTGTTGGGTGACCAATGGCGGGAGTGCAGGGGGAGGTTCCCATGTATGGACGTATCAGGCGACCAAAGGAGGGAGTGTGGGGGCGGGGCGTCATTAAGATGGACGTGTCGAGCGACCAATGGTGGGGGTGAGGGGGTGGGGAGACACTCGGATGGATGTGTCGGGCGACCAAAGGTGGGAGATTGGGGGAGGGGGCGGGGTGTCATGAGGATGGATGTGTCGGGCGACCAAAGGCGGGAGAGTGGGGGTGGGGTGTTTGGAGGTGAGAGGTCATGTGATGAAACCTCCAGGAACATGTCCAACCAGAGTTGCCGACCCGATTCCCAGGAGAGCTGACTGATGCTCCATCTATACAGGGCTATGGGGAAAGAGTGGGGGAGTGGGATTAATTGGACAGCTCTTTCAAAGAGCTGGCACAGGCATGATGGGCCGAAAGGCCTCCTCCTGTACTGTACGATTTTATGGAAGGATAAAACACATAAACCTTGGGGTGATGGGGTTCTTGGACCCTTCGTACCTCCTGCTCCCCCTCCCCCCCCAACATTTTACTTGAGAAATGAAGACAAGTCCGGCAGCTTTAAGAGAGACGCAGAGAAAGGCCATTCGGCCCATCCAGCCCCACCTTTCCAAGAAATCCTATAAATCCCCCAGCCCCGCCCTTCACAGCCTCCAACTGACACTTGTGAATGGCCCCAGAGGTTTCAGTCCCACTCCCCTGCTCCGGGACTAATTTCAGATATTGGTCACTCTCTGTGTGAAGTGCTTCCTGACACAAGTCCTGAACCTGCCTTTTCCCAGTCTGTACCTGTGTCTCCTGCAGTCACGGTTTAATTTAAAATAGTGACTGGGGATTAACCTTTTCCATTCCACTCAGTATCATACACGATTCTGTAAGATCCCGTCTCATTCACTCCCCGAGGGAGAGAGAGAGAGAAACAGAGAGAAAGACAGATATGTACAGACAAATTGAGGTACAGGGAGAGAGAAATAGACAGAGACAGATACAGAGACACAGAGAAACAGACACAGACAGATTTTTCCAAGAAATCTTACAAATCAGAGAAACAGACACAGACTGACAAAGACAGAGGGACAGACAGAGAGATAGAGAGAGACAGACAAAGAGAGAAAAACAGACAGATACAGAGCGAGACAGAAAGAGAGAGAGAGAGAAACATTCAGAGACAGAGAGACAAAGAGAGAGAGAAAAACAGAGACCCCATTTTCTGGTCTTTCTTGGTATTTATTTCCCTCACTCCAGGCAGCGTCCCAGTGAATCTGTATTTTACTCTCTCTAAACCCCAATATCCTTCCTACAGTGTGGAGCCCAATACTGTACACAGTCCTCCAACTGACGTCTGATTAAGATTTTATTTCGGTTCATCATTACCTCTTGGTTTTTATATTCTGCACCTTTTGAGGTGAAACATACAATTCCATGAGCTTTTTACAGCCTTCTCCCCCTGAGGTGGTGCCTTTAATGACCTGTGACCCTGTCCTCCCCCAAATCCCTCTGCTCCCCCACAGTCCTGAACCCACCCCCATTCACAGTATAATTACTGCAGTTGTTTATTTAACCAAAATGCATCACCTCGCATTGACTGACATTGAATCCCATTGGGCCCTGTCCAGCCCATTCCCCATCTCATCAATATCCCTCTGTCCCTGTCCAGCCCATTCCCCATCTCATCAATATCCCTCTGCCCCTGTCCAGCCCATTCCCCATCTCATCAATATCCCTCTGTCCCTGTCCAGCCCATTCCCCATCTCATCAATATCCCTCTGCCCCTGTCCAGCCCATTCCCCATCTCATCAATATCCCTCTGCCCCTGTCCAGCCCATTCCCCATCTCATCAATATCCCTCTGTCCCTGTCCAGCCCATTCCCCATCTCATCAATATCCCTCTGCCCCTGTCCAGCCCATTCCCCATCTCATCAATATCCCTCAGCAGCTTCCTTTAACCTTCTGAAGAATTAACCACACCTCCTAATCTGGAATTGTCCGCAAATTTCCCCGTCCGAAGCCCTCAGTCACCAACTCGCCCAGTGCCCCGATCGGAGAGACTCACCCAATAAACTTCTGTCCTTCAGGCATCGAAATTGTTGCATCAGCAAATCCTCAGCCCGTTAATCCGGATCAGTGAGTCGCGACACACCCAGATCGACCTGCTTCAGATCACTGTCTGGACCATCGACTCGATCAAACCCTCGGCCGTGTGTTTGGGCACCGGACAGTAACAGACCCTGAGACCGGGGGTCGGGACCTCGGCTGCTGCCTCCCAGTGACAGGGATTTACATTCAGAAACACACGGCAAGAGAAAGGGAATCCGGGACTGGGGTTAATCCGGGACTGGTGTTAATCAGGGACTGGGGTTAATCAGGGACTGGGGTTAATCCGGGACTGGGGTTAATCCGGGACTGGGGTTAATCAGGGACTGGGGTTAATCCGGGACTGGGGTTAATCAGGGACTGGGGTTAATCAGGGACTGGGGTTAATCAGAGACTGGGGTTAATCAGAGACTGGGGTTAATCAGAGACTGGGGTTAATCAGAGACTGGGGTTAATCAGGGACTGGGGTTAATCAGGGACTGGGGTTAATCAGAGACTGGGGTTAATCAGAGACTGGGGTTAATCAGAGACTGGGGTTAATCCGGGACTGGGGTTAATCCGGGACTGGGGTTAATCAGAGACTGGGGTTAATCCGGGACTGGGGTTAATCCGGGACTGGGGTTAATCAGGGACTGGGGTTAATCCGGGACTGGGGTTAATCCGGGACTGGGGTTAATCAGAGACTGGGGTTAATCCGGGACTGGGGTTAATCCGGGACTGGGGTTAATCAGGGACTGGGGTTAATCCGGGACTGGGGTTAATCCGGGACTGGGGTTAATCAGAGACTGGGGTTAATCCGGGACTGGGGTTAATCCGGGACTGGGGTTAATCAGGGACTGGGGTTAATCAGAGACTGGGGTTAATCTGGGACTGGGGTTAATCTGGGACTGGGGTTAATCTGGGACTGGGGTTAATCAGAGACTGGGGTTAATCCTGGACTGGGGTTAATCAGAGACTGGGGTTAATCAGGGACTGGGGTTAATCAGGGACTGGGGTTAATCCGGGACTGGGGTTAATCCGGGACTGGGGTTAATCCGGGACTGGGGTTAATCAGAGACTGGGGTTAATCCGGGACTGGGGTTAATCCGGGACTGGGGTTAATCAGGGACTGGGGTTAATCAGAGACTGGGGTTAATCTGGGACTGGGGTTAATCCGGGACTGGGGTTAATCTGGGACTGGGGTTAATCAGAGACTGGGGTTAATCCTGGACTGGGGTTAATCAGAGACTGGGGTTAATCAGGGACTGGGGTTAATCAGGGACTGGGGTTAATCAGAGACTGGGGTTAATCAGGGACTGGGGTTAATCAGGGACTGGGGTTAATCCTGGACTGGGGTTAATCAGAGACTGGGGTTAATCAGGGACTGGGGTTAATCCGGGACTGGGGTTAATCCGGGACTGGGGTTAATCAGAGACTGGGGTTAATCAGGGACTGGGGTTAATCAGGGACTGGGGTTAATCCGGGACTGGGGTTAATCAGGGACTGGGGTTAATCAGGGACTGGGGTTAATCCTGGACTGGGGTTAATCAGAGACTGGGGTTAATCAGGGACTGGGGTTAATCCGGGACTGGGGTTAATCCGGGACTGGGGTTAATCAGGGACTGGGGTTAATCAGGGACTGGGGTTAATCCGGGACTGGGGTTAATCCGGGACTGGGGTTAATCAGAGACTGGGGTTAATCAGGGACTGGGGTTAATCAGGGACTGGGGTTAATCCGGGACTGGGGTTAATCCGGGACTGGTGTTAATCCGGACTAACCAACAACTTGGTCAAAGAGGTGGGTTTTCAGGAGCATCGTAAAGGAGGAGAGAGAGGTGGGTTTTAAGGAGGTGGAGAGGTTTCGGGAGGGAATTCCAGAGTTTAGGGCCTCGGCAGCTGAAGGCATGGAGCGGTTCAAGAAGGCGGCTCACCACCACTTTCTCAAGGGGCAATTAGGGATGGGCAATAAATGCCGGCCTCGCCAGCGACGCCCACATCCCATGAACGAATAATAAAAAAAGGTACGAAGGGGTTTATCCACTGCTCTGTGTGTCTGACTCTCTCTCTCACTAACACGGGCTCTCTGTGTTAAACTGTCTCACACCAGCCTCCGTCTCCTAACGAACCTCCATCGTTTAGTAACAGCTCTCTCATTATTATTCATCATTAATATTCCAGATGTTTCAGTCCTGACTGGAAACCAGAGTAAATTTGGAATTGAGTTTAATAAATGATATAAAGGGTGAGAGGAATTCTCTCCCCAAACACAGCTCCACACTGTTCTCCCAAGAAACAATATCCAACAATTAACGGGGCAGTTTCAGAAACCCCAGAACAACACGAGCATTAACCAGGGATTGATTGGGATTTAGAGAGAGTTCTGGAAACAGATCCTGAGATTAGATTTAAAAGATATCTGAAGACAAAGAAATCGATCAAAATAAAAACAGAGCTTCGAAATTGAACACTCTGCTGTCACTGAAATAAAACCAGGAAGTGTTACTGAACCGTGTATAAACTGGAATAAAACAATGATCTTTATCCTCCCTAAAGCTCATCCAAAACTCTGCTGCCCGTATCCTAACTCGCACCGAGTCCCGTTCACCCATCACCCCCTGTGCTCACTGACCGACACTGGCTCCCGGTCCAGGAACGCCTCGATTTTAAAATTCTCATCCTTGTGTTCAAATCCCTCCCTGGCCTCGCCCCTCCCTATCTCTGTAACCTCCTCCAGCCCGACAACCCTCCGAGATCTCTGCACTCCTCCAATTCTGGCCTCTTGTCCATCCCCGATTTTAATCACTCCACCATTGGCGGCCGTGCCTTCAGCTGCCGAGTCCCTGAGCTCTGGAATTCCCTCCCTAAACCTCTCCCCCTCTCCACCTCTCTCTCCTCCTTTAAGATGCTCCTTAAAACCTGCCTCTTTGACCAAGTTTTTGGTCTCCTCTCCTCATATCTCCTGATGTGACTCGGTGTAAATTTTGTCTGATAATCCCCTCCTGTGAAGGGCCTTGGGAGGTTTCCCTCCCTTAAAGGCGCTATATAAATGCAGGTAGTTGTTGTTGTTGCTGTGGGCTGTACACTGTCCACACACTGTAATAAATGGATGGTGTTGGGCTGCAATAATCTCGATCCACCTGCCCGGAGCCCCCGATTTCTCTCTCTCTCACTCACCGCCTATTTCTGAAGGTTATTTCCTGCACGGATTATTCCCAGGACTGATTGGACCGACCCAGCTCCACTTTAAAGCTTCCAGTTTTATCCCGGTTGGTTTGTGAGAGTCGTGTGTTCACTGGAGACGGGCGAATGTTCCCCTCTCTCGATAGCTCGACACGTCCAGCCCCCGATCCACGGCAGCATCCGCACTGAATGAACCAAGACGGGAAACGAATCACTCGGCACATTGGGGCCGTCCAGCCCTTTAATTCAGTGTTAATGCTGGTCTGTGAAAGCTTTGCACACACTGCCTGTGGGCTGATGGCTGGGATACAGACAGCGATCGAAAACTGGAGCCTGGAATAAATGAGCAGCCTCCCCCTCACCGCGGCCAGTCTCACTCTCCCTGTAAATCCCCTTCCTCAGGCTGGGTCCCCTCAGTGTTCCAGGGGAATGAGTGAGGGGCAGAGTCCTGTGTGTGGGACAAGGGCGGGGGCAATGGGTTTATATCAATATACACGTGTGTGTGTTTGTGTACAGAAGGACATGCAGGTATATGTAAGTGTACACACTTATTTATATATTTAAATACATTAACCCCATATATACACATATTTATATCTATATGAATGTGAATATATTATATATAATATTAGACTTTCAAAACACATAATAGACTTGTCAGCAAATGTGAAGCCCATGAGATTAAAGGGACAGTGGGAGTGTGGGGATGAAATTGTCTGAGGGACAGAAAGCAGAGAGTAGTGGTGAGCAGTTGTTTTTCAGACTGGAGGGAAGTTTACAGTGGTGTCCCCCAGGGCTCGGTGTTGGGACCACTGCTCTTTTTGATTTATATTAAGAGAAGTGTGAAGAGATTCACTTTGGTCAGAAGAATGAAAACTAAATGGTACAATTTTAAAGGGGGTGCAGGAACAGAGAGACCTGGGGGTGGATGGACACAAATCATTGAAGGTGACAGGACAAGTTAATAAGGCTGTTAAAAAAGTGTACAGGGTTCTGGGCTTTATAAATAGTGGCATAGAGTACAAAAGCAAGGAAGTTATGCTAAACCTTTATAAAACACTGGTTAGACCCCAGCTGGAGTATTGTGTCCAATTCTGGGCACCCCACTTTAGGAAGGATGTGAAGGCCTTGGAGAGGGTGCAGAGGAGATTTACTAGAATGGGACCAGGGATGAGGGACTTCAGTTATATGGAGAGACTGGAGAAGCTGGGATTGTTCTCCTTAGAGCAGAGATTGTTAAGATTAAGGGGAGATTTAATAGAGGTGTTCAAAATTATGAGGGACTTTGAACGAGTAAATAAGGAGAAACTGTTTCCAGTGGCAGGAGGGTCGGTAACCAGAGGACACAGATTTAAGGTAATTGGCAAAAGAACCAGAGGGGAGATGAGGAGAATTTTTTGCGAGTTGTTCTGATCTGGAATGCGCTGCCTGAAAGGGCGGTGGAAGCAGATTCAATAATAACTTTCAAAAGGGAATTGGAGAAATACTTGAAAAGAAAAAAATTGCAGGTCTATGGGGAAAGAGCAGGGGAGTGAGACTAATTGGATAGCTCTTTCAAAGAGCCAGCATGGGCACGATGGGCTGAATGGCCTCCTTCTGTACTGTATCATACTATGATTCTATATATATACACACACATTTACAAGGACATCCATATGTATGTGTGTCAGGACATGGATATATATATGTATCTGTGCACACTTAATTTTATATCTATATACATTAACCCTATATATCCACAAATTTATATCTATATATGAATTATATATTTGCTTATGTTTACATGTCTGTACATCAATTGATATGCATAGATCTATATCTATATATCTATATCGATATCTATATTCATGTATCTATATATAATATTATATATCTGCCTGTGTCTTCAGAGTGAAACCTGCTCTTGTAAAGCTACAAACTCTTACATCCGTATCACAATTGGGTTAATTATGTAACACTGAAATGAGACACTTGAAACCCAAAGACATTGAGCTGGAAAACTGGGCTGTGACCCACAGGGGAATGCAGGGACTGTGCTGGGACACTGGGCTGTGACCCACAGGGGGATGCAGGGACTGTGCTGGGACACTGGGCTGTGACCCACAGCGGGATGCAGGGACTGTGCTGGGACACTGGTCTGTGACCCACAGGGGGATGCAGGGACTGTGCTGGGACACTGGGCTGTGACCCAATGGGGAATGCAGGGACTGTGCTGGGACACTGGTCTGTGACCCACAGGGGAATGCAGAGACTGTGCTGGGACACTGGGCTGTGACCCACAGGGGGATGCAGGGACTGTGCTGGGACACTGGGCTGTGACCCACAGCGGGATGCAGGGACTGTGCTGGGACACTGGGCTGTGACCCACAGGGGGATGCAGGGACTGTGCTGGGACACTGGGCTGTGACCCACAGGGGAATGCAGGGACTGTGCTGGGACACTGGGCTGTGACCCACAGGGGAATGCAGGGACTGTGCTGGGACACTGGGCTGTGACCCACAGGGGGATGCAGGGACTGTGCTGGGACACTGGGCTGTGACCCACTGGGGGATGCAGGGACTGTGCTGGGACACTGGGCTGTGACCCACAGGGGGATGCAGGGACTGTGTGAGAGGTTTGTGTCAGTGAGCATTAATATTTATTTACAGGGGTTTAAAATCTAATAGATCAAATATATTTTAAACTCCTCAATCCACTGTCTCACTGTCACCCAATCCTATTCCCAAGTTGAGGCGTTTTAGGTCAAACACCTGATCACAAGTTTATATTTCAAGTTCATTTTGGGTTTTCAAATTTAATAGTTTCCATATTAAAAGAACTGGCAACATGGAGCTCGTTCATGTGGAGGTTCTGGTCCACAGGTGGTGAGAAATTAATAAAAACTCCCCGTGAGAGAATACCAAAAACTTCCAGTGAGAAAGTACTAAAAACTCCCAGTGAGAAATTACTCAATCCTCCCAGTGAGAGAATCGTAAAAACTCCCAGTGAGAGAGTACTAAAAACTCCCAGTGAGTGAGTACTAAAAAGTCCCAGTGAGAGAGTACTAAAAACTCCCAGTGAGTGAGTACTAAAAACTCCCAGTGAGAGAGTACTGAAAACTCCCAGTGAGAGAGTACTAAAAACTCCCAGTGAGAGAGTACTAAAAACTCCCAGTGAGAGAGTACTAAAAACTCCCAGTGAGAGTACTAAAAACTCCCAGTGAATGAGTACTAAAAACTCCCAGTGAGAGAGTACTAAAAACTCCCAGTGAGTGAGTACTAAAAACTCCCAGTGAGAGAGTACTAAAAACTCCCAGTGAGAGAGCACTAAAAACTCCCAGTGAGAGAGTACTAAAAACTCCCAGTGAGTGAGTACTAAAAACTCTCAGTGTGCACTAAAATCTCCCAGTGAGTGAGTACTAAAAACTCCCAGTGAGAGAGTACTAAAAACTCCCAGTGAGTGAGTACTAAAAACTCCCAGTGAGTACTAAAAACTCCCAGTGAGTGAGTACTAAAAACTCCCAATGAGAGAGTACTAAAAACTCCCAGTGAGAGAGTACTAAAAACTCCCAGTGACAGAGTACTAAAAACTCCCAGTGAGAGAATACTAAAAACTCCGAGAGAGAGTACTAAAAACTCCCAGTGAGAAAGTACTAAAAACTCCCAGTGAGTGATACTAAAAACTCCCAGTGAGCGAGTACTAAAAACTCCCAATGCGAGAGTACTAAAAACTCCCAGTGAGAGAGTACTAAAAACTCCCAGTGAGAGAGTACTAAAAACACCCAGTGTGAGAGCATAAAAACTCCCAGTGAGAGAGTACTAAGAACTCCCAATGAGAGAGTACTAAAAACTCCCAGTGAGAGAGTACAAAAAACTCCCAGTGAGAGTACTAAAAACACCCAGTGAGAAAGTATTAAATACTCCCAGTGAAAGAGTACCAAAAACTCCCATTGAAAGAGTACTAAAATCTCCCTGTGAACAAGTAATAAAAACTCCCAGTGAGAGAATACTAAAAACTCCGTGAGAGAGTACTAAAAACTCCCAGTGAGAGAGTACTAAAAACTCCCAGTGAGAGAGTACTAAAAACTCCCAGTGTGGGAGTACTAAAAACTCCCAGTGAGAGAATACTAAAAACTCCCAGTGAGAGAGTACTAAAAACTCCCAGTGAGAGAGTACTAAAAACTCCCAGTGAGAGAGTACTAAAAACTCCCAGTGAGAGAGTACTAAAAACTCCCAGTGAGAGAGTACTAAAAGCTCCCAGTGTGGGAGTACTAAAAACTCTCAATGAAAGAGTACTAAAAACTCCCAGTGGGGGAGTACTAAAAACTCCCAGTGAGAGAGTACTAAAATCTCCCTGTGAACAAGTAATAAAAACTCCCAGTTAGAGAGTACTAAAAACCATTCGGCCCAACTGGTCTATACTGGTGTTTATTCTCCACACGAGCCTCCTCCCTCCCCTCTTCATCTCACCCCATCAGCATATCCTTCTATTCCTTTCTCCCTCGTGTTTATCGAGCTTCCCTTTAAAAGGAGTAAAAAAACTGCAGATGTTGGAAATCTGAAGCAGAAACAGATGATGGGACTGAGTGTTCCCCAGTGTAAGACCACAAATATGGGAAATACTGTAAAAACACTGAAAAACTGCACGACATGAAACAGGCTGTGAGATATGAAACAGTTAACCCCAGGTCCCAGTCAAAGAGACTCCAGCCCATGGTCAGTTTCAGAGACTCATTTACATCAAACAATGATCCCCTGGTGAAGACATATTAACATCGAGACAATCAAGACACTACGGGTGTCCCTGGCGACCATGTGTGCAGGAAGTGTGTCCAGCTGCAGCTACTGGCTAACCGTCTTTCGGAGCTGGAGCTGCGGGTGGACTCACTGTGGAGCATCCGCGATGCTGAGACTATCGTGGATAGCACGTTCAGTGAGGTGGTCACACCGCAGGTAAAGATTACGCAGGCAGAAAGGAAATGGGTGACCGCCAGGCAGAGTAAAAGGACTAGGCAGGTAGAGCAGGAGTCCCCTGGGGCCATCTCCCTATCAAACAGATATTCCGCTTTGTATATTGTTGGGGGAGATGGCTTATCAGGGGAAAGCAGCAAGAGCCAAGTTCGTGGCACCACGAGTGACTCAGCTGCACAGGAGGGGAGGAAAAAGTATGGGAGAGCAATAATGATAGGGGATTCCATCGTAAGGGGAACAGATAGGCGTTTCTGCGGCTGCAGACGTGACTCCAGGATGGTATGTTGCCTCCCTGGTGCTAGGGTCAAGAACATCACGGAGGAAGTGAGAGACCTTGGAGTGCGTGTGCACAGGTCCCTGAAGGTGGCAGTACAGGTAGATAAGGTTGTGAAGAAGGCATACGGAATGCTCTCCGTTATTAGTTGAGGTATAGAATATAAACGTAGGGATGTAATGATGGAACTGTATAAAACGCTGGTAAGGCTACAGCTGGAGTATTGTACGCAGTTCTGGTCACCACATTACAGGAAGGACGTAATTGCTCTGGAGAGAGTGCAGAGAAGATTTACAAGAATGTTGCCAGGCTTGAAAATTGCAGCTACGAGGGGAGATTGGATAGGCTGGGGTTGTTTTCCTTGGAGCAGAGGAGGCTGAGGGGAGACTTGATTGAGGTGTACAAAATTATGAGGGGCCTAGATAGAGTAGACAGGAAGTACCTGTTTCCCCTAGCGGAGAGTTCAAGAACTAGAGGACATAGATTTAAGCTGATTGGCGGAAGGATTAGAGGGGACATGAGGAAAAACTTTTTTACCCAGAGGGTGGTGGGTGTATGGAATTCACTGCCTGAATTGGTGGTAGAGGCAGGGACCCTCAACTCTTTTAAAAAGTACCTGGACCTGCACCTAAAGTGCTGGAAGCTGCAGGGCTACGGACCGGGTGCTGGAAGGTGGGATTAGAATGGGCACCTGGTTGTTCTTCAAGCTGGCGCGGACACGATGGGCCGAATGGCCCCTTTCTGTGCTGTATCTTTTCTATGGTTCTACGTTCTTATGTTGTTAACCAACATCATAAAACAGATTATCCGGTCATTATCACATCGCTGTTTATGGAACATCTTCAACCACATGGTTGGAGGCAGGATCAGTTTAGGTGTTGATTCCCCCCAAGGTCAAATATCGAGCTGACATTCACCATCACATGAACAATGGCCCCTTGGGGGTGAGGTACTGGGGGGGGGTGAGGGGGTGACCAGAGCTGTGGAACCTCAGACCAACAAGGAGCAGCTGGGAGGGAGAGGGAAGGGGATTAAAACAAATAGAAACAGCAAAAAGAAAATGTTTTAACGCAGAGTGAATGATGATAACTGGAGTGAGATTAATACCCGGGATATCGAAGGACTGGGGCTGGAATCACACCGTCTGAATTCATCACAATCCCGCAACTCCCAGCTCTGCTAATTTAACAGGATTTACAGCGTTAAAATCTGTAAACAGGGTGAGGATAAATGAGCAGAGCTCGAGGTAATTAGATCCTGGACGGCCCGATCTATCAAAATAAAAACTGGGAGAATTGAGAAACGCAGCGGGAAACATGAGCTGAGGCCGAGACTCGGGGGCAGAGCGGAATCTGAAATCTGACGGCATTTTTTCAGGGAAATAATCATTTCACTCTGAGCGAGAATCAGATCTGAAACCCCCCCAGCTCTGGGCCCAGTCATTAAAACAATTTTTACTGCTCCCCCCTGCCCACAATGGGTTAAAATTTAGGCCAAAATCATTCTTTCTCCACCCTCGATTAAAGTGAACATTGAGGTTTGGGTGTTAAATATTTATGACTTGCTGAACTATTGAAGTTTCTCACAAAGCGCATTAATTCTGAGAACAGTGGAATGAAGAGGCAGTTTATACGGTGACATTAGCACCAGGTTGATATATTCTCCATCCATTGGGAATCAGAATGAATTATTTACCATCAGCATTCGGGATGGGATTATTTTCACATAGTTTAAGGTGCTGGTGTGTTATTTTTTATTGATTCTGGGGATGTGGGCGTCGCTGGCAAGGCCGGCATTTATTGCCCATCCCGAGTTGCCCTGAGAAGGTGGTGCTGGGCCTTCTTCTTGAACCACTGGGAGCGGGTTTAATACAAACTGAGTGTCTCGCTCGGCCACTTCAGAGGGAGGTTAAGGGTCAGCCACGATGGTGTGGGACTGGAGTCACATATAGGCCCAGACCGGGTAAGGATGGCTGGTGTGTGTATCAGTGGGTCAGTTGGGTTTTTACGACAATCCGACAGTTTCATGGTCACTTTTACTGAGACCAGATTTTTAAAACTGAGTTTAAATTCTCAAACTGCCCGGGTGGGATTTGAACTCTTGTTCTCTGGATTATTGGTTCCAGCCTTTGGATTACTGGACAAACAGTAACATCACCACTAGACCGGAAAATCTTCATATCTTTGATTATCTATAATAACAATACTATGTTGAAATTTACTGAGGGTCATTTATGGGGCTGCATTTATATAATTGCGATATATATTTGGTCCATTAATGCCTCAAATTTAAAATTCCCATCCTCATGTTCAAATCCCTCCCTGGCCTCGCCCCTCCCCATCTCTGTAACCTCCTCCAGCCCGACAACCCTCCGAGATCTCTGTGCCTCTTGCCCATCCCCCACTCCCTTTACCCCACCATTGGCGGCCGTGCCTTCAGCTGCCTGGGCCCCAAGCTCTGGAATTCCCTCCCTAAACCTCTCCCCCTCTCCCCCTCTCTCTCCTCCTTTAAGACCCTCCTTAAAACCTCCCTCTTTGACCAAACGTATGGTCCCCTGTCCTAATATCTCCTTCTTTGGCTTGGTGTCAATTTTTGTCTGATTTACACTCCTGTGAAGCACCTTGGGACATTTTACTACGTTAAAGGCGCTATATAAATGCACGTTGTTGTTCTTGTTGTTGTTGTTGTTGTTGTCGTTGTTGTTGTTGTTGTTTTTATTGCAGTCTCATTAAATTCACCAATCAGGAAATTCTCACTCCATATTTCTGCAATATTTCTGCACTGACTATAAATCGAGGCTCATTCTCAATACTTTCCCGTCCAGTCAGTTCAGGAGTTCCACACATGGACACTTTCCAAATATCGGCCGTCTGTTTTGCTGCATCAGTAATAACTGACACTCTCAATAAAACATCTCCCATTTCACCATAATAATCACCGTGTAAAATACAGTCATCACACAGCTCGACAATCAGTAATTGGACAGTTTCAAACTCTCTCTCTCTCCACAACAGGCTGATGACATCCCATAATCACTGGGACTCATTTCCCCCGAGACCTTCACCAACAGAATGTTTGGTAAACACCGTTTTAGAGAGAATATCTGTAATTATGTGTGACTATCTGTAAAGTCTTGTGTGGAGCATGGACCTGTCACATCACAGCTCTCAGAGGGTCACAGCTGACAGTTTGGACTAGAGGTGTCACACCTTAAGATGTCACAGTTCAGGGCATCACACCTCAAGGATTCACACCTCAGAATATCACACCTTAAAAGTGTCACACCTCAGAGTGTCACACCTCAGGCGTCCCGTCACAGAGTGTCACACCCCAGAGTGTCACACCTCAGGGTCACATCACAGAGTGTCACACCTCAGAGTGTCACATGTCAGGGGTCCCGTCACAGAGTGTCACACCTAGGGGTGTCACACCTCAGAGTTGCATCACAGAGTGTCACACCTCAGAGTGTCACACCTCAGGCTGTCACACCTCAGGCTGTCACATTTTCAAAGTGCATAGGTCAGAGAGTCATGATTGGCTCAAAGACGATCACTCTGATAAATCGCCAATCACGTATCTGAATGACTAAATGTGAACAACTTAATAGTATAAAAAAGTACCAATGAGAAATGACAAACCAGCAGAAAACTGACCAATCAAATCCTACATTGTTTTCAAAACCATTCACAAACCAACTAGTACCAGTTCATCAAATGAGTGAAATAAACTTTTCAAACTGTGTGACCATTATTTTCAATCTCACTTAGCTAAAAGTGACATAGAATCTTACCGCACAGAAAGAGGCCATTCGGCCCATCGTGCCTGTGCCGGCTCTTTGAAAGAGCTGTCCAATTAGTCCCACTCCCCCGCTCTTTCCCCATAGACCTGCAAATTTTTCCTTTTCAAGTATTTATCCAAATCCCTTTTGAAAGTTATTATTGAAACTGCTTCCACCGCCCTTTCAGGCAGCGCATTCCAGATCAGAACAACTCACTGCGTAAAAAAATTCTCCTCATCTCTCCTCTGATTCTTTTGCCAATTTTCTCAAATCTGTGTCCTCTGGTTACCGACCCTCCTGCCAGTAGAAGCAGTTTCTCCCGATCTACTCTATCTACATGACAATTATATCCCATTACAATTATATCCCATTACAATTATATCCCATTACAATTATATCCATTACAATTATATTCCATTACTTTTCACCAATTTGTAAATATAATGACCACAAAGGAGATAAAAGTCGATGCTAATCGTATGGAGAATCTTAAATAAAAGTCTCTCCTTTCCTGTGAGTGGGTGAACCGACCATTAGAGGGAATCGGAGATCTTACCAGCCTGTATAAAATGACTGGGGCCGTGTGATTTAATATTCCTCAATATCGTGGCCATATTAGTGAATTAAATATTAGTGGAGCCGCCTTTATCTGTGAGTCTGGTCTCCAGCTCGGACCAACCAGGTTCTATTGAGTGGGAATTGTGTTTTTGCACAGGCCCAAAGCCTGTGATTGAGGCCCATCGATTTAACACAAAGATTCTGTACAGAAAACGGTGCAGGAAATGATGGGCCTCCCCCACCCTTTGGGCCTGGGCTCCGGGTGAACTGAGATCAGGGACATGACCCTCCTATTGGCCCAGTCACTGCAGTTCTCAGTCCCCTTACTGAGCGAGTCAGGAGCGCAGGTTAAAATCCTGTTTTGATCCATTAAATGAACCGTGTAATAAAGCAATAAACACTGACAGGATAATATTACATCACTGAGCACTAATTATGGGCTGTTGAGCGTGTCTGGAGTTTGTAATGAACACACTTGGTGCAATCTCTGTTTTCCCAGCTGACGTATTATTCCATATTCCCCTTTGAATAGATTTCCATGTTCAGCCTCTGTTTGTTTGAACTGATCACATTCTCGGAGTCTGATTTGTGAATAAATCCACTTCCAATCCTCACTCCGCAGCTGATCTGAGGCACTTTAGGGAACGAGTCGTGTGTTGGAATCATTCAAATTTAACACAAACATCTTTTTAACTCTTTCAAAGAGCCAGCACAGGCACGATGAGCCGAATGGCCTCCTTCTGTGCTGTAAGATTCTACGATTCTAAGATTCTATGATTTGATGATTTGATGATTTGAAGATTCGGTGATTCAGTGATTCTATGGGCATGATTTTTCCTTGGAGCGGGGAATTCAGCGGGGGGTAGATTTTCCTGTGGGGAACCCGGAAGTGAAGTGAGTGTGTCCGAATCTGACATCGGGACTCAATTGAAGGTCATTATTTTTTCTTCCGTGTTTCCCGCGCAACAGTCGGATTAACAGGAGGGGGAGGAGCCGGGAATCGGAGAGGAGGGAGGGAGGGAGAGATCGTGGGCCATGGAGGACATGGGTGGGGGTGGGCCCTTGGAGAAGGTCACGGTGGAGGGGGAGGTGATCGGGGGGAGGTCGAACATCGGATGAAGATTTGGAGCGATGAGGGGTCTCGGCAATCGGAGGTGGGGGGTCTCCCATCCGGGGGGTTCTCGGCCAACAGGGGGTCAGACGATCATGGGGGTCCTGTCTGCCAGGTGAGCTTGTTGGGCCTGGATGGAACAGTCCTCCTCCTCTGGGCCCACCAGCAGTGCAATAAAGGCCCTCACTCACCTCATGGATCGGCCATTCTCACCTCCTCTCACCTGACGAGATTCAGAAGCCCCGGGAAACCCCTGCAGGTGAGGCTTCAATTCATTTCAGACTGAGAATCAACAAAAAATTAATTACCTCAACTATCTCAATGAGGTAAATTGCCCCTTTAACAATCCGCCCGCCGGCATTAAGTGGGGGCGGGACTTCCGGGATTGGGCTGAGCCGCGTCCAAACGCCCCGGGGTTAAACCCGGAAGTGGGCGGGTTGGAGCCGGGTTGTGGCCGAGCTTCAAAAAGCTGTAATTTTAACCTCCCCCAGCCCCCAACTCACCCGCTCTTTGGGGTTAAAATTACCCTCGATGATTCGGTGATTTGATGATTGGATGATTCGGTGATTTGATGATTCAATGATTTGATGATTCGGTGATTTGATGATTCGGTGATTTGATGATTCGGTGATTCGATGATTCGGTGATTTGATGATTTGATGATTCGATGATTTCGTGATTTGGTGATTCGATGATTTGATGATTCGATGATTCGGTGATTTGATGATTCGATGATTTCGTGATTTGGTGATTCGATGATTTGAAGATTCGGTGATTCGGTGATTTGATGATTCGGTGATTTGATGATTTGAAGATTCGATGATTCGGTGATTTGATGATTCGGTGATTTGATGATTCGGTGATTTGATGATTCGATGATTCGGTGATTTGATGATTCGGTGATTTGATGATTCGATGTTTCGGTGATTCGGTGAAAACCACGACACAGAATAGAAACATTCCCCACTTCCTGCTCCCTCTGTGTTTCCCAATTATCTTCCTGTATTATTGGGGCTTTCGGACCAGCTGAGGGACAGGGGAACATCTAAAGGGGGCGATCTTTACCCAGGGAAATCTCAAACTCACCACAACCCAACATCAGCAAAATCAAACCAGCCGTAATATTGACACAAAGAGACTTGATCCGAGTGACATTTAAATCAGCACATCGCAGAAGGAAACTTGTTTAAAGAGGATATTGGAAGCAGAATCACTCCTGCCTGATGTGGACTTTCTGGAGCCCACTCCTGATCCTCAGGAATATTTCCTGGGATTCATGAGCTGCTTCGAAGTTTACAGAAGGATTCAGAGATCGAGCCAATCATCTTCATTCATTAAATAGTAAGCCTGTTTCTCTGATAGTTTATTGTGTCTGCGAATGTCTGTGTCTGTGTCTATGTGAGTGTGTGTCTGTGTCTGTGTGTCTGTGTCTGTGTGAGTGTGTGTCTCTCTCTGTGTGTGTGTGTCTGTGTCTATCCCTGTGTGTCTGTCTCTCTGTGTGTCTGTCTCTGTCTCTGTCTCTCTCTGTGTCTCTCTGTGTTTGGGGTAGATTGTGACTCTGGTGAGAGTGTAAAACGGGGGAGAGTGAATCGATGGCCTGTTTTACGTCTCTCCCCATTTTTATTTCCATTCACTTCACAACATTATTGTCAATAATGTCGAGGTCACCGGGAGGTCAGGAGGAGATGGTGCGAGATTATTGCTGCAGGAATCAGATAGAAAACCCCCAGCTTCTGTTTTCCTGGAACAGGATGGACCCAGTGTCGGAGTCACTCCTTTCTCAGGGGCACTGGGCTCATTATTTACTATTTTATTATATTTTATATTATCGAGAAACCAAGGCTTAGGCCCAAAGTGCCGGATATTAACCGGGAGTAAATAAAGGGGACAAGAGAAGTGGGAGGTAAATCGGGAAGTAGAGATCGGGGAATTTCCCAGTGTCGCTGGCAAGGCCGGCATTTATTGCCCATCCCTAGTTGCCCCTTGAGAAGGTGGTGATGGGCCTTCTTCTTGAACCACTGCAGTCCGTGTGGTGACGGTGCTCCCACAGTGCTGTTAGTTAGAGAGTTGTTATTCCATGTAGTAATTTACCAGCAAATCTGGGAATGTTGACCTTTATCTCGGGGGCTGGAATACAAAGGGGAGGAAGTGATGTTCCAGCTGTACAGAGCTCTGGTCAGACCACATCTGGAGACTGGGTTCAGTTCTGGGCACCGCACCTCTGGAAGGATATATTGGCCCTGGAGAGGGTGCAGCACAGATTCACCAGAATGATATCGGGGCTGAAAGGGTTAAATTATGAGGACAAGTTCCATAAATCAGGCTTGTATTCCCTCGAGTTTAAAAGATTGAGGGGTGATCTAATCGAGGTGTTTAAAATGATAAAGGATTTGATCGAGTAGATAGAGAGAAACTATTTCCTCTGGTGGGAGAGTCCAGAACAAGGGGGAATAATCTTAAAATTAGAGCTCGGCCGTTCAGGGGTGATGTCACGAAGCATTTCTTCACACAAAGGGGAGTGGAAATCTGGAACTCTCTCCCCCAGAAGGCTGTGGATGCTGGGGGTCAATTGGAGCTTTCAAGACTGGGATTGATAGATTTTTGTTGGGTGAGGGTATCGAGGGATACGGAGCAAAGGCGGGTAAATGGGGTTGAGGTACAGATCAGACATGATCTAATTGAATGGGGGAACAGGATCAAGGGGCTGAATGGCCTCCTCCTGTTCCTATGTAACAGGCTCGAGGGGCTGAATGGCCTCCTCCTGTTCCTGTGTAACAGGCTTGAGGGGCTGAATGGCCTCCTCCTGTTCCTATGTAACAGGCTCGAAGGGCTGAATGGCCTCCTCCTGTTCCTGTGTAACAGGCTCAAGGGGCTGAATGGCCTCCTCCTGTTCCTATGTAACAGGCTCGAGGGGCTGAATGGCCTCCTCCTGTTCCTGTGTAACAGGCTCGAGGGGCTGAATGGCCTCCTCCTGTTCCTATGTAACAGGCTCGAGGGGCTGAATGGCCTCCTCCTGTTCCTGTGTAACAGGCTCGAGGGGCTGAATGGCCTCCTCCTGTTCCTATGTAACAGTCTCGAGGGGCTGAATGGCCTCCTCCTGTTCCTGTGTAACAGGCTCGAGGGGCTGAATGGCCTCCTCCTGTTCCTGTGTTCCTATTTCTATGATGATTGTAGAATTAAACATGACCGTGGAATTTTATAGGTCTTTAGTCTGATTTGTAAACAGGGAGAACAGTTTAAAACCTCCCCTGTCAGGGAGCATTAACCCATCTTGAGCATCTTGTCAAAACCCCACTGACAGGACATAAAGTTACAGTCTCGACACCCACACATATTCTAATCATTTCTCACATCAGGAGATTAAATTTCCAGCTCCCTGACTTTGTGACTGAGTGTAAATAACATCATCGAGTGACAGAACAGGTCTGATTCAGCTCGTCCCAGACTGGCTTCCAGATATTACAGAGAATTACAGAGAATGTACAGCACAGAAACAGGCCATTCGGCCCAACTGGTCTGTGCTGGTGTTTATGCTCCACACGAGCCTCCTCCCTCCCGACTTCATCTCACCCTATCAGGATATCCTTCTATTCCTTTCTCCCTCATGTATTTATCGAGCTTCCCCTTAAATCCATCTACACTATTCACCTCAACCTCTCCTTGTGGGAGCGAGTTCCACATTCTCACCACTCTCTGGGTAAAGAAGTTTCTCCTGAATTCCCTATTGGATTTATTAGGGACTATCTTATATTTATGACCCCTAGTTCTGGCCTTCCCCACAACTGGAAACATCTTCTCTACATCTACCCTATCAAACCCCTTCATAATTTTAAAGCCCTCTATCAGGTCACCCCTCAGCCTTCTCTTTTCTAGTGAAACGAGCCCCAGCCTGTTCAGCCTTTCCCAGTTCAGGCACCAGGTGATGACCAGAGACAGGAGCATTCGAGGAATAAACCCATCGGATCCGCTGTGTGTGGATCATTAACTGAGACAGTCGTGGGGAACCGATCGGAGCACAAATTGGTCCCAGTCCACAGTGTTTGAACAAATTATGGAAACGGGAGATCAGTGAATGAGTAAAATGCATCGAGTGGTCCAAAAACACTCAGAGTGCAAACAGAGCCCAGACCGGGAGCAGAATCGAAAATCATCAACGTGTTTTAGTGACTGGTTTCCTGACGTCTCTCCTCATCTCCCCTCTGGCTCTTCAACCAATTATCTTAAATCTCTGTCCTCTGGTTACCGACCCTCTCACCAATGGAAACAGTTTCTCCTTATTTACTCCATCAAAACCCCTCCCATCACTGGTTTATTAAATAGGGTCACAGAGTACAAGAAGTGATGGTGAATTGATACAGAACATCGGTTAGACCCCAGTTAGAGACTGGGGAGAGTTTTAGTGCCCCATTATAGAAAGGACATTAAATCCACAGAGAGTGAACAGTGGAGATTCACCAGGATGAGGCCAGGATGGGAAACTAGAGTTATGAGGAGAGATTTGAGAAACTGGGACTGTTTCCAGTGGAACAGAGAAGGTGAAGAGGAGATTTAATCGAGGTTTTAAAATGATGAAGTGTTTTGATGGAATGAAAAGGGAAAGACTATTTTACTCTGGTGTCGAGGGGACATCAATTTAAATGATTTAAAGCAAGAAAGACTTGCATTTATATAGCGCCTTTCACCACCTCAGGACGTCCCAAAACATGTTACAGCCAATGAACTATTTTTGAAGTGTAGTCACTGTTATAATGTAGGAAACGTGCCAACCAATTTGTGCACAGCAAGATCCCACAAACAGCAATGAGATAAATGACCAGATAATCTGTTTCAGTGATGTTGGTTGAAGGCTAAATATTGGCCAGAACATCGGGGAGAACTCCCCTGCTCTTCTTCAAATAGTGGCGGTGGGATCTTTTACATCCACCCGAGAGGGCGGATGGGGTCTTGGTTTAAAGTCTCATCTGAAAGACTAAACCTCCAACAATGCAGCTCTCCCTCAGTACTGACCCTCCGACAGTGCAGCGCTCCCTCAGTACTGACCCTCCGACAGTGCAGCGCTCCCTCAGTACTGACCCTCCGACAGTGCAGCTCTCCCTCAGTACTGACCCTCCGACAGTGCAGCGCTCCCTCAGTACTGACCCTCCGACAGTGCAGCACTCCCTCAGTACTGACCCTCCGACAGTGCAGCTCTCCCTCAGTACTGACCCTCCGACAGTGCAGCACTCCCTCAGTACTGACCCTCCGACAGTGCAGCACTCCCTCAGTACTGACCCTCCGACAGTGCAGCACTCCCTCAGTACTGACCCTCCGATAGTGCAGCACTCCCTCAGTACTGACCCTCCGACAGTGCAGCACTCCCTCAGTACTGACCCTCCGACAGTGCAGCACTCCCTCAGTACTGACCCTCCGACAGTGCAGCGCTCCCTCAGTACTGACCCTCCGACAGTGCAGCACTCCCTCAGTACTGACCCTCCGACAGTGCAGCACTCCCTCAGTACTGACCCTCCGATAGTGCAGCACTCCCTCAGTACTGACCCTCCGACAGTGCAGCACTCCCTCAGTACTGACCCTCCGACAGTGCAGCACTCCCTCAGTACTGACCCTCCGATAGTGCAGCACTCCCTCAGTACTGACCCTCCGACAGTGCAGCACTCCCTCAGTACTGACCCTCCGACAGTGCAGCACTCCCTCAGTACTGACCCTCCGACAGTGCAGCACTCCCTCAGTACTGACCCTCCGACAGTGCAGCACTCCCTCAGTACTGACCCTCCTACAGTGCAGCACTCCCTCAGTACTGACCCTCCGACAGTGCAGCACTCCCTCAGTACTGACCCTCTGACAGTGCAGCACTCCCTCAGTACTGACCCTCCGACAGTGCAGCACTCCCTCAGTACTGACCCTCCTACAGTGCAGCACTCCCTCAGTACTGACCCTCCGACAGTGCAGCACTCCCTCAGTACTGACCCTCCTACAGTGCAGCTCTCCCTCAGTACTGCACCGGGAATGTCGGCCTGGATTATGGGCTCAATCGGCCAAGATGTGACTGGGCTGTGAATTTCAGAATGAAACATCAAAACTAATAAAGACAATAAAAGGGAACAAGCAGAGGCTCCATTTGAAAATCAGTGATGAGAAATGAGAGGTGGAAAGAGACATTTCAAATCCTCAGCAAGAGGAAATAATGAGCGTGGATCAGACATCTCATCAATAAACTGATCGCAGTGATCACAAATCACCAGGCATTTTCCCATCAGCCTCCCAGTCACCCGCTCAAAACTGATCCTCCAGATTTGTTTCATACACATTAAACTGCCGTCACTTTCAATCCAGTCCCAGAGATTGGGAGCATCGGACTCATATAATATATCTCCATCCATCACTGGGATTACTGGCTCATCTCACCTGTCAAACCTGTGGCAAAGGATTTGTCTGTTTAAATTGCTGTGAGAGTATCTCAATAATCACAATCTGTTCTAACAGTGCAATCTCACTAAAAGGAACATAGGAACAGGAACAGATTATCTGGTCATTTATCTCATTGCTGTTTGTGGGATCTTGCTGTGCACAAATTGGTTGGCATGTTTCCTACACTATAACAGTGACTACACTTCAAAAATAGTTCATTGGCTGTAAATCGCTTTGGGACGTCCTGAGGTGGTGAAAGGCGCTATATAAATGCAAGTCTTTCTTGCTTTAAATCATTTAAATTGATGTCCCCTCGACACCAGAGCCTGCTCTGCCATTCAATTCAATGGCTGTATCTTAACTCCATGTACCCGCCCTGGTTCCGTTACCCTTAATACCCTCGCCTAACAAAAATCTATCGATCTCAGTTTTAAAATTTTCAATTGACCCCCAGCCTCAACAGCTTTTTGGGGGAGAGAGTTCCAGATTTCCACTCCCCTTTGTGTGAAGAAATGCTTCCCGACATCACCCCTGAACGGCCGAGCTCTAATTTTAAGATTATTCCCCCTTGTTCTGGACTCTCCCACCAGAGGAAATAGTTTCTCTCGATCCATCCTATCAAATTCTTTAATCATCTTAAACACCTCAATTCGATCACCCGTTAATCTTCAATACTCGAGGGAAAACAAGTCTAGTCCATGTAACCTGTCCATATAATTTAACCCTTTTAGCCCTGGTATCATTCTGGTGAACCTGTGCTGCACCCCCTCCAGGGCCAATATATCCTTCCTGAGGTGCGGTGCCCAGAACTGAACCCAGTCTCCAGATGTGGTCTGACCAGAGCTCTGTACAGCTGGAACATCACTTCCTCCCCTTTGTATTCCAGCCCCCGAGATAAAGGCCAACATTCCATTCGCCTTTTTAATTATTTTTTGTACCTGTCCACTGGCTTTTAGTGATTTCTGTACTTGGACCCCTAAATCTCTCGGCTCCTCCACAGTTCCCGGCTTCTCACCATTTAGAAAATACTCTGATCGATCTTTCTTAGGTCCAAAGTGAATGACCTCACACTTCCCCACATTGAACTCCATCTGCCCCAGTTTTCCCACTCACTGAATCGACCAATGTCTCTGTGTAATGAGCACATACCCATTACCCAGACCCACCCTCTGTCTCCTGCCTCCTAATCAATTCCCCACCCATATCAAATCCTTTCCTCCAATTCCACGCTCTCATTTTGTTAAGTCTCTTATGTGGAACCTTATCGAATGCCTTCTGGAAGTCCATATAAATAACATCCACAGACACTCCCTTATCTATCATGTTAGTTACCGCCTCAAAAAATTCAACTGGGTTCATTAGAGATGACTCACCCTTTACAAATCCACACTGGCTCTCTCTGATCAGCTCATATTTATCCAAATGCTCAGTCACTCTGTCCCTAATAACAGATTCAAGTAACTTCCCCACAACTGACATTAGATTAATAGGCCGATAATTTCTTAGTTTATCTCTCTTACTCTTCTTCAATAATCGAGTGACATCGGCAATTTTCCAACCCAAGGGGACAATTCCTGAATCAAGAGAGTTTTGGACGATCATGACTAAAGTATCAACGATTTCCTCACCAACTTCTTTTAATATTCTGGGGTGGGAACCATCGGGTCCTGGAGATTTGTTTATCTACAGTCTCATTATTTTCTCCATTACCATTTTACTGATATTAAATCGAGTAAGTTCCTCCCCTTGATTTATTTTCAGTTTTCTTTGAATCGCTGGTATTTTATCCCCATCCCCCACTGTGAAGACCGATAGAAAGTAAATATTTAGCAAGTCTGCCATTTCCTGATTTCCAATCACAATATCACCTGGGTCTGTCATTAAGGGGCCCACATTATTCTCAGCCTCCCTCTTTCTCTCAATAAACTTGTAAAAACCTTCAGTGTTGTCCTCGATATCCCTCGAAAGCATTTTCTCCAATTCCCTTTCTGCAGCTCTCACCACTTTCTTTGTTTCCCTTTGCTGATCTTTATATCACCCCCAGTCCGTGGGATCTCTACTGATCTTTATATCACCCCCAGTCCGTGGGATCTCGAATGATCTTTATATCACCCCCAGTCCGTGGGATCTCTACTGATCTTTATATCACCCCCAGTCCGTGGGATCTCTACTGATCTTTATATCAACTCCGGTCCGTGGGATCTACTGATCTTTATATCACCCCCGGTCCGTGGGATCTCTACTGATCTTTATATCACCCCCGGTCCGTGGGATCTACTGATCTTTATATCACCCCCAGTCCGTGGGATCTCGACTGTTCTTTATATCACCCCCAGTCCGTGGGATCTCTACTGATCTTTATATCACCCCCAGTCCGTGGGATCTACTGATCTTTATATCTCCCCCAGTCCGTGGGATCTCGACTGTTCTTTATATCACCCCCAGTCCGTGGGATCTCTACTGATCTTTATATCACCCCCAGTCCGTGGGATCTACTGATCTTTATATCTCCCCCAGTCCATGGGATCTCTACTGATCTTTATATCACCCCCAGTCCGTGGGATCTCTACTGATCTTTATATCACCCCCGGTCCGTGGGATCTACTGATCTTTATATCACCCCCGGTCCGTGGGATCTCGACTGATCTTTATATCACCCCCGGTCCGTGGGATCTACTGATCTTTATATCACCCCCAGTCCGTGGGATCTCGACTGTTTATATCACCCCCAGTCCGTGGGATCTCTACTGATCTTTATATCACCCCCAGTCCGTGGGATCTCTACTGATCTTTATATCACCCCCGGTCCGTGGGATCTACTGATCTTTATATCACCCCCAGTCCGTGGGATCTACTGATCTTTATAACACCCCCAGTCCGTGGGATCTCGACTGTTCTTTATAACACCCCCAGTCCGTGGGATCTACTGATCTTTATATCACCCCCAGTCCGTGGGATCAACTGATCTTTATATCACCCCCAGTCCGTGGGATCTCGACTGTTCTTTATATCACCCCCAGTCCGTGGGATCTCTACTGATCTTTATATCACCCCCAGTCCGTGGGATCTCTACTGATCTTTATATCACCCCCAGTCCGTGGGATCTACTGATCTTTATATCACCCCCAGTCCGTGGGATCTACTGATCTTTATATCTCCCCCAGTCCGTGGGATCTCTACTGATCTTTATATCACCCCCGGTCCGTAGGATCTCCACTGATCTTTATATCACCCCCAGTCCGTGGGATCTACTGATCTTTATATCACCCCCAGTCCGTGGGATCTCTACTGATCTTTATATCTCCCCCAGTCCGTAGGATCTCTACTGATCTTTATATCTCCCCCAGTCCGTGGGATCTACTGATCTTTATATCTCCCCCAGTCCGTGGGATCTCCTGATCCTTATATGTCCCCCAGTCCGTGGGATCTCTACTGATCTTTATATCACCCCCAGTCCGTGGGATCTACTGATCTTTATATCACCCCCAGTCCGTGGGATCTCTACTGATCTTTATATCACCCCCAGTCCGTGGGATCTCTACTGATCTTTATATCACCCCCAGTCCATGGGATCTCTACTGATCTTTATATCTCCCCCAGTCCGTGGGATCTCTACTGATCTTTATATCACCCCCAGTCCATGGGATCTCTACTGATCTTTACATCTCCCCCAGTCCGTGGGATCTCTACTGATCTTTATATCTCCCCCAGTCCATGGGATCTCTACTGATCTTTATATCACCCACAGTCCATGGAATCTCTACTGATCTTTATATCACCCCCGGTCCGTGGGATCTCTACTGATCTTTATATCACCCCCAGTCCATGGGATCTCTACTGATCTTTATATCTCCCCCAGTCCGTGGGATCTCTACTGATCTTTATATCACCCCCAGTCCATGGGATCTCTACTGATCTTTATATCACCCCCAGTCCATGGGATCTACTGATCTTTATATCACCCCCAGTCCATGGGATCTCTACTGATCTTTATATCACCCCCAGTCCATGGGATCTACTGATCTTTATATCTCCCCCAGTCCGTGGGATCTCTACTGATCTTTATATCACCCCCAGTCCATGGGATCTCTACTGATCTTTACATCTCCCCCAGTCCGTGGGATCTCTACTGATCTTTATATCTCCCCCAGTCCATGGGATCTCTACTGATCTTTATATCACCCACAGTCCATGGGATCTCTACTGATCTTTATATCACCCCCGGTCCGTGGGATCTCTACTGATCTTTATATCACCCCCAGTCCATGGGATCTCTACTGATCTTTATATCTCCCCCAGTCCGTGGGATCTCTACTGATCTTTATATCACCCCCAGTCCATGGGATCTCTACTGATCTTTATATCACCCCCAGTCCATGGGATCTACTGATCTTTATATCACCCCCAGTCCATGGGATCTCTACTGATCTTTATATCACCCCCAGTCCATGGGATCTACTGATCTTTATATCTCCCCCAGTCCGTGGGATCTCTACTGATCTTTATATCACCCCAGTCCATGGGATCTACTGATCTTTATATCACCCCCAGTCCATGGGATCTCTACTGATCTTTATATCACCCCCAGTCCATGGGATCTCTACTGATCTTTATATCACCCCCAGTCCGTGGGATCTCCACTGATCTTTATATCTCCCCCGGTCCATGGGATCTCTACTGATCTTTATATCACCCCCGGTCCGTGGGATCTCTACTGATCTTTATATCACCCCCAGTCCGTGGGATCTCCACTGATCTTTATATCTCCCCCAGTCCATGGGATCTACTGATCTTTATATCTCCCCCAGTCCGTGGGATCTACTGATCTTTATATCTCCCCCAGTCCGTGGGATCTCTACTGATCTTTATATCTCCCCCAGTCCGTGGAATCTCCACTGATCTTTGCCTCGATATGTGGCCTTTCTTTTAGTTTTATTCTATCTCTCACTTCCTTTAGTGACCAACTCTACAAACCCACACTGACCGTCCCCGATTGGTTCACAGCTTTCAAAAGTTCACTTGTTTCACCGCATATTATGGGCTATCCTGGTTTTGAATTGATTTCACGATGAATAAACCTGTTTACCGACAGTGAAGTTCCCACTTGCGATCCAGTAACAATAAACGGGTTCATTGGTCACCCGGGGGTTGTTATGCCAGGTTACGTCACACGTAAGGTCACGTTATGATTCAGAGGGAATGAGGACTTGTCTATAGAAGCAATTATGTGTTTGGGGACCAGGAGTGGAAACCAACAGGTCCTGGAGATTTGTCTGTCTTCAGTCTCATTATTTTCTCCATTACCATTTTTTTTACTTCTATTGAATCGAGTCTTTGTTTTGTTGATGTGACACGTTACTTTAACCCGGCATCATTCCAGAACAGATTCCATGGGTCTGGGCGGGGGTCTCATGTTCAAGGAGCAGAACTGAGTGTTAACCGGGGCTCAGTGGGCAGCACTCTCGCCTCTGAGGCAGAAGGTCATGGGTTCAAATTCCACTCCAGAGACTCGAGCACAAAATCCAGACCTGACACTCCCGGTGCAGTACTGAGGGAGTGCTGCACTGTCAGAGGGTCAGTACTGAGGGAGTGCTGCACTGTCAGAGGGTCAGTACTGAGGGAGTGCTGCACTGTCGGAGGGTAGGTACTGAGGGAGTGCTGCACTGTCGGAGGGTCAGTACTGAGGGAGTGCTGCACTGTCGGAGGGTCAGTACTGAGGGAGTGCTGCACTGTCAGAGGGTCAGTACTGAGGGAGTGCTGCACTGTCGGAGGGTCAGTACTGAGGGAGTGCTGCACTGTCAGAGGGTCAGTACTGAGGGAGTGCTGCACTGTCGGAGGGTCAGTACTGAGGGGTACTGCACTGTCAGAGGGTCAGTACTGAGGGAGTGCTGCACTGTCAGAGGGTCAGTACTGAGGGAGTGCTGCACTGTCAGAGGGTCAGTACTGAGGGAGTGCTGCACTGTCAGAGGGTCAGTACTGAGGGAGTGCTGCACTGTCAGAGGGTCAGTACTGAGGGAGTGCTGCACTGTCAGAGGGTCAGTACTGAGGGAGTGCTGCACTGTCAGAGGGTCAGTACTGAGGGAGTGCTGCACTGTCAGAGGGTCAGTACTGAGGGAGTGCTGCACTGTCAGAGGGTCAGTACTGAGGGAGTGCTGCACTGTCAGAGGGTCAGTACTGAGGGAGTGCTGCACTGTCAGAGGGTCAGTACAGAGGGAGCGCTGCACTGTCGGAGGGTCAGTACAGAGGGAGCGCTGCCCTGTCAGAGGTGCCATCTTTTAGATGAGACGTTAAACCCAGGCCCCGTCTGCCCTCTCAGGTGGACGTAAAAGATCCCACGATAGTATTTCGAAGAAGAGCAGGGGAGTTCACCCAGTGTCCTGGTGAATATTTAACACTCAACGAACATCACTAAAACAGATTATCTGGTGATTTATCTCATTGCTGTTTGTGGGATCTTGCTATGCACAAATTGGATGCTGTGATTACCACATTACAACAGTGACTAAAAGTACTTCATTGGTTGTAAATCGCTTTGGGACGTCCTGAGGTGGTGAAAGGCGCTATATAAATGCAAGTTCTTTCTTTCTTTTCTGAGTGGGTTGTTTCTATGGTAACCGGAGAGTTCTGTCCAGGGACGTGGAATCCCTGAGATCACAGAACGATGGAATGCCCTGGGCCGGGGAGATGATTGTGGAAATAATCTTATTTTCTAACAGGGTTAACTTTCTGTCAGAAAGATTTTAAACAGAATAAGCTCAGAGTGTTCAGAACCACCGTACCAATCCCATGAGCCTCTGGGAATGGGCCTCCATTGGCTGTAATTGATTCTCAGCGGTTTGGTTCCAGTGAGGAGAATTATAGCAGGAAATGCGAGGTTATGAAGGAACATTAAGGGCTCAGAGGCTTTCAGCAAAATCCTGCACCAAGAAAGGTATTTCTGGTCAACAAATATCTCCTCAGAGCAGAGAAGGTTCAGGGGAAATTTAATCGAGGTCTTCAAAATCATGAGGGGTTTGATGGAGTAAATAAGGAGAAACTGTTTCCATCGGCAGGAGGGTCGGTGACCAGAGGACACAGATTTAAGGTAATTGGCAAAAAATCCAGGGGGGAGATGAGTAGAATGTTTTTATTCAGTGAGTTGTTCTGATCTGGAATGCGCTGCCTGAAAGGGCGCTGGAAGCAGATTCAATAAAAACTTTCAAAAATTGAATAAATACTTGAAAAGGAGAATTTGCCGGGTTGTGGGGAAGGAGCGGGGGAGTGGGACTAAATGGACAGCTCTTTCAAAGAGCCAGCACAGGCACGATGGGCTCAATGGCCTCCTTCTCTGCTGTCAGATTCTATAATTATATGATCACAAAAAAGCTGTGCTTTTGGAGGCCACGGATTTGATCGAAATGGAATCATTCTGTGAATCTTGTTATTGTCCCTTTAAATTTCTCAGCCCCAAAAGATGACAATTAACAAGAAGCAAGAGGAATGGCCTGTTTCTGTGCTGTAAATTCTATGTGATCTGTGTAATTCGGTGAATGGTGGAATAGGCTCGAGGGGCTGAATGGCCTCCTCCTGTTCCTATGAATGGTGGAACAGGCTCGAGGGGCTGAATGGCCTCCTCCTGTTCCTATGAATGGTGGAACAGGCTCGAGGGGCTGAATGGCCTCCTCCTGTTCCTATGAAAGGTGGAACAGGCTCGAGGGGCTGAATGGCCTCGTCCTGTTCCTCTGTTCCTAACAGGAGTGTGAGGACTCTGGGCTGTGCCCAGTGAAGGGTGATCATTACTGTGACGATGTCACTGCCTCAGCCTCAGGTTCGATGATGATGTGGTCACCGCCCCCTAATTAACGACAGACTAAAGCCCAATGTCATGTCCCAGAGTCGGGCAGGAGGAGAGAATGTGACTCAATCCTCACACTAGAAATCATTCTGCTGACTAACCCCAGGGACTGTCTCACTTTGTAACGCTATTAAACTCCCACACTCTCCGACACCAGCTCTGGGCAGATTGTGAGGCCTCACACAGACGATTAACGTTCTCCTGTGATTCGCCTTTTACTTTCCTCACTAAGTGAGCTCAGTATCTGTAATTTTATTCCCACGATTGTCCTGTCCTGTCCTTTAATAATTGGGGCAAATTATTGCTCCTTTTTGCTTTATTTCTCATAGTTTCTGATGACCCTTTAGATTATTTAACAGGCAGCGCAGAGCTAAGGTTTATTTCCGGGAGACTGATATCACAGACTTATATTATGGTCTGTGTGATGATCTCCTGCTGAGAGACAGGATCAGCACAGGTCTAACAGCTGCACAGAGTCCAGTCAGTCCCTTAGGTTTCTTATAACAAGAGTTGCT
The DNA here is from genome assembly GCF_035084215.1 of Heptranchias perlo. Lineage (NCBI taxonomy): Eukaryota > Metazoa > Chordata > Chondrichthyes > Hexanchiformes > Hexanchidae > Heptranchias > Heptranchias perlo. The sequence continues at coordinate 116,303 of NW_027139445.1, read as the reverse complement.
GCACAGAAATAGTCCAATAAATATGACAAGGAACAATCTGATATTTTAACCACAGAAATATTTCAATTCACAGACGTGTTAGAAACTGAAGGGCTTGAGGTGAAAATGGCAGACGGGGAATTCAGTGAGGTTTGTGGATTGAAGGCAATTCTCTCCAATTAAACAACAACTTGCATTTATATAGCGCCTTTAAAGTAGTAAAACATCCCAAGGCACTTCCCAGTGTCCTGGTTAATATTTATCCCTCAACCAACATCACTAAAAACAGATCATCTGGTTATTATCACATTGCAATTTGTGGGATCTTGCTGTGCGTACATTTGCTGCCGTGTTTCCTACATTACAACAGCGACTACACTTCAAAAGTACTTCATTGGCTGTAAAGCACTTTGGGACGTCCTGAGGTCATGAACAGCACTATATAAATGCAAGTCTTTCCTTTTTACAGAATATGAAAATCACATCCCGATAAAATGTGAGAATTAATGCAGTGGTTATATTACTGGACCAGTAATCTCGAGACCTGGGCTAATAATCCAGGGTACGGTAGTGTAGTGGTTATATTACTGGACCAGTAATCTCGAGACCTGGGCTAATAATCCAGGGTACGGTAGTGTAGTGGTTATATTACTGGACCAGTAATCTCGAGACCTGGGCTAATAATCCAGGGTACGGGAGTGTAGTGGTTATATTACTGGACCAGTAATCTCGAGACCTGGGCTAATAATCCAGGGTATGGGAGTGTAGTGGTTATATTACTGGACCAGTAATCTCGAGACCTGGGCTAATAATCCAGGGTACGGGAGTGTAGTGGTTATATTACTGGACCAGTAATCTCGAGACCTGGGCTAATAATCCAGGGTACGGGAGTGTAGTGGTTATGTTACTGGATCAGTAATCTCGAGACCTGGGCTAATAATCCAGGGTACGGTAGTGTAGTGGTTATATTACTGGACCAGTAATCTCGAGACCTGGGCTAATAATCCAGGGTACGGTAGTGTAGTGGTTATATTACTGGACCAGTAATCTCGAGACCTGGGCTAATAATCCAGGAAATCCCACCCTGGCAGTTTGAGAATTTGAGTTCAGTTGAGAAAATGTGTTAATAAAAAGCTGGTGTGAGTGAACATGTCCGGTGATAACACGACACTCCTGGGTGAAGCTCTGGATTAAATCTGTCCCCAGTCCGTGTTTCCTGCTCTGTGACTACGTACAAGAGACGGGGAAACAATGACTGATTTGTCCATCAGCTGATTAAGACTTTGCCAGAATTGTAATCCACAGTCCGGGTTTGTGAGCAGAGAATCTGTTGGTCAATCAGGGCGACTAATTTGACACATTTACATACTTGCTTTGCAAATTTGACTTGTTAATCGAATGTTAATGTCTAATTATTGAAGCATGAAGATTATAAATGATTGCTGCCACTGCCTATTATAATCCCAGGACCCGATTACCGTGAGCTCCCGGACACTCACTGTTCACTCAGTGTGGAGTGTTATTGGGGCCGGGGTGTCGGGGACACAATGTAGGTGGGGGGGTGCGTGTGTCTGTGTGTGTGTGTCTGTGTCTCTGTGTCTGTGTGTGTGTCTCTTTTTTCTGTGTGTCTGTGTGTGTGTGTGTGTGTGTATGTGTGTGTGTGCATGTGTCTGTGTGTCTATCCTTGTCTGTATGTGTGTGTATGTGTCTCTGCATTTGTGTGCATGTGTCTGTGTGTCTTTATCTGTGTGTCTGTGTGTCTCTGTCTGTCTGCGTCTGTGTCTGTGTGTGTGTATGTCTCTGTATCTCTGTATCTCTGTGCGTGTTACTAAAGTGACGATGTGACGGGTGACAGCAGCTTGTTTCAGTATCTGGAGCAGTGAGAGTCTCGCCTGTCCCTCACTATCCTGTTTCTCAGTCTCGGTCTGAGCTGTGAGTTGCCCTCCTTTGACCAGCGACCCTCAGACACAGATGAGGAGGGCAGAGGGGCAGTGCCAGTGTATTGGTGCCAGGCCGATGACAGATCTCCTGCCATCCTCTCCCCTCCCTTCAGTCCTGTGGGACACGGACCCTCCATATGGAGGTGGGAGAGTGAGGGTAAAATGTGTTCACAGATGGTGAGCTCAGGGGAGGAGCCACTCGCTGGAGAATCTTTCACATCCAATTAACACCGAGAGAAAAGGGAAATTTCTACAGAGCAATTAAACTGGATAAACACAGGAGGGAGAAAGGAATAGAAGGATATGCTGATAGGGTGAGATGGAGAGGGGAGGGAGGAGGCTCGTGAGGAGAATAAACACCGACATGGACCAGTTGGGCCGAATGGCCTGTTTCTGTGCTGTAAATTCGATGTAACTCTGTATCAGTCAGACAGAATATTTATAAACCAGGTAAACAATCAGCTCAGACTGGCCCCAATAATTAGACGGTGATTAATGTGTGACACCGTTTCCATATCAAGGACATCAAGAAAGAAAGACTGGGATTTCTACAGCGCCTCCCACAACCTCAGGATGTCCCAAAACACTTCACAGACAATTCAGTACTTTTGAGGTGTAGTCACTGTTATGTTGGCAAACTCGGCAACAAATTTGCGCACAGCAAGATCCCACACACAGCATCGGAACACAGGAACAGGAGGAGGCCATTCAGCCCATCAAGCCTGTTTCGCCATTCAATTATCTGAACCCCATTTACCCGTCTTGGTTCCGTAACCCATAATACCCTCACCCAACAAAAATCCATCAATCTCAGTTCTGAAATTTTCAATTGACCCCCAGCCTCAACAGCTTTTTGGGAGAGAGAGTTCCAGATTTCCACTCCCCTTTGTGTGAAGAAATGCTTCCTGACATCACCCCTGAACGGCCGAGCTCTAATTTTAAGATTATTCCCCCTTGTTCTGGACTCTCCCTCCAGAGGAAATAGTTTCTCTCTATCGACCCTATCAAATCCTTTAATCATCTTAAACACCTCAATTAGATCACTCCTTAATCTTCTGTACTCAAATAAATTTAAGCCAAGTTTATGCAACCTGTCCTCATAATTTAACCCTTTAATCCCCAGTATCATTCTGGTGAATCTGAGCTGCACCCCCTCCAGGGCCAACATATCCTTCCTGAGGTGCGGTGCCCAGAACTGAACCCAGTCTCCAGATGTGGTTTGACCAGAGCTCTGTACAGCTGGAACATCACTTCCACCCCTTTGTATTCCAGCCCCCGAGATAAAGGCCAACATCCCATTAGCCTTTTTAATTATTTTTGTCCAATTCCAGGGTTTAGACGACCAATCACTGAGCTTCACTCTCAAGATCAATGACGTCATCTCAACCCTGTGATCCAGTTCCAACCCTTGTAGTGATCAACTGATCAGAGATTGTAAGAAGCAGATTATCAAATGATCAAATCTGTCCCTGTGGGTGAGGCACTGTGGATCCGTTCGAGAATACCCCATCCAATCACAGCCCAGAGACACACAACCACTGCAACAACAACTTGCATTTATATAGCGCCTTTAACACAGTGAAATATCCCAAGGGGCTTCACAGGAGTGATTATCAATGAAAAATGTGACACTGAGCCACATAAGGAGATATTAGGACAGGAGATCAAAAGCCTGGTCAGAGAGGTGGGTTTTAAGGAGCATCTGAAAGGAGGAGAGAGAGGTGGAGAGGTTTAGGGAGGGAATTCCAGAGCTTAGGGCCCAGACAGGTGAAGGCACGGCCGCCAATGGTGGAGCGATTAAAATTGTGGGAATTGGAGGAATGCAGAGATCTCAGAGGATTGTAGGGCTGGAGGAGGTCACAGAGATAGAGAGGGGTGTAGGGCTGGAGGGGCTTACAGAGATAGGGAGGGGTGTAGGGCTGGAGGGGGTTACAGAGATAGGGAGGGGTGTAGGGCTGGAGGTTACAGAGATAGGGAGGGGTGTAGGGCTGGAGGAGGTCACAGAGATAGGGAAGGGTGTAGGGCTGGAGGAGGTTACAGAGATAGGGAGGGGTGTAGGGCTGGAGGAGGTTACAGAGATAGGGAGGGGTGTCGGGCTGGAGGGGGTTACAGAGATAGGGAGGGGTGTAGGGCTGGAGGTGGTTACAGAGATAGGGAGTACACTACTGTACCCGTATTAATAACAGAGATTGACCCACAGTTTTATTCCTGGGGCAGTGACTAGGGAACGAATGTGCTGAGGGTCACTGGGATGTCTCTCTGTTTAACGCCATCATCTGATGGAATGATGCTCAGATGGACCTTGGAATAAACACCTTGTCTGGGATTTCATTAATCACTGGCAGCAATTAACAGGACATTCAAATACTAAATAGTTGCCCCAACTTGTCCTGTATCAGTCCCGCTGAATCTCCGATATTCAGTATAATGGGGGTTAAGTCGTTGATTCCTTCATCTTCCAGCTCTCACCAGTTACATTATTTCCTCTCGAGGTGACTGATTTAATTTGTGATTCTAATAACCTTTGGTTGAGATGTTTTGAGTGTAATGATTTTCTGTCCTTGTCGCTCAGTGTCTGAAGCCCAGGACTGGGGACGAGCTTGTTGGTCTGCCTGGTGTCAGAAGGTGGAGTGAAGTGAAGTGTTGAGGATGAGTTTGAGCTGACAGTAATGGGACTGAGAGCAGGCCTTGCTCAACTCAGTGCAGGAATCAGTGGGCTGGAGGGCAGGTCAATAAGTGGCATCTCTTAAACAGTTCAATAAAAGGGAGAGAATCTCCTTCTACAAACTCCGAGCTCTCGCAGCCACTCACCGTCATGGGGCAAGAAGACATCAGCCAATGGGAATCCATCTGTTGCCCTATTGGAAGAGGAGCAGAGAGTTCTCCCAGTGTCCACGTCAACATTCCTCCAACAACCAACTGAGAGTTTCCATCGACCTATCGCAATAATATGGAGGGTGAACTAAGGCAGTCTCGGAGAATCATTGGTACCTTCCGGAACATGAGGAGGAACAGATCTACCTGTGGGCCCCACAACCCTCCGAGATCTCCACGTTCCTCCAACTCTGGCCTCTTGTCCATCCCTCACTCCCTTCACCCCACCATTGGCGGCCGTGCCTTCAGCTGTCTGGACCCCAAACTCTGGAATTCCCTCCCTAAACCTCTCCACCTCTCTCTCCTCCTTTAAGATGCTCCTTAAAACCTCCCTCTTTGACCAAGCTTTTGGTCTCCTGTCCTAATATCTCCTTCTTTGATTTGGTGTTAAATTTTGTCTGATTTACGCTCCTGTGAAGCTCCTTGGGATGTTTTACTCCGTTAAAGGCGCTATATAAATGCAAGTTGTTGTTGTTCGATCCTGTCCTATAATCGAATTCCACACACGGACAATCCAATCCACGAGAGACGGTAATAAACAGACCAATAAATATATGAGCCGGGTGATTCCTGAGTCAGGGTTTCATTCGATTCATCCTCTTTATCCACTTCATTCTTTCACAGAGATATTAATTCCACTTTCTCTTTATTTGAATCTCCCGGAGGATTTGGGCTCAGATTATCTTCACCTATCGGTGTGTTCCATTTCATTTACTTTAATACCTGTTACATGTCACCTCGTCCTCATTTGTGGAAAATTGAATATTAATAAAATTAGGCTCACAATCAGTCTCTCTTTGCTCTCAGTACGGACGGAGAGTGATGTCAGTACGGAGAGTGATGTCAGTACGGAGAGTGATGTCAGTACTGACGGAGAGTGATGTCAGTACGGAGAGTGATGTCAGTACTGACGGAGAGTGATGTCAGTACGGAGAGTGATGTCAGTACTGAGCGTGATGTCAGTACTGATGGAGAGTGATGTCAGTACTGACGGAGAGTGATGTCAGTACGGAGAGTGATGTCAGTACTGAGCGTGATGTCAGTACTGATGGAGAGTAATGTCAGTACGGACAGAGAGTAATGTCAGTATGGACAGTGATGTCAGTACTGAGAGCGATGTCAGTACGGAGAGTGATGTCAGTACTGGCGGAGAGTGATGTTAGTACTGAGAGTGATGTCAGTATGGAGAGTGATGTCAGTACTGGCAGAGAGTGATGTCAGTGCGGAGAGTGATGTCAGTCCTGGCGGAGAGTGATGTCAGTACGGAGAGTGATGTCAGTATGGAGAGTGATGTCAGTGCGGAGAGTGATGTCAGTCCTGGCGGAGAGTGATGTCAGTACTGACGGAGAGTGATGTCAGTACGGAGAGTGATGTCAGTCCTGGTGGAGAGTGATGTCAGTCCTGGCGGAGAGTGATGTCAGTCCCGGCGGAGAGTGATGTCAGTACGGAGAGTGATGTCAGTACGGAGAGTGATGTCAGTACTGGTGGAGAGTGATGTCAGTACGGAGCGTGATGTCAGTCCTGGCGGAGTGTGATGTCAGTACTGACGGAGAGTGATGTCAGTCCTGGCGGAGAGTGATGTCAGTCCTGGCGGAGAGTGATGTCAGCTCCCAGTCTCGGACTGTTTGAGAAGGTGTCCTTGTCAGTGAGATGCTCTCCAATCACTTGGTTTTAATCCTTAGCTTCTGACCTTCCGTGAATAGAATCAGCGGAGGTGGATTCTCTCTGAGGAGCCGCACAGACTGAATATACATTTGTGTCTCAGTCACTGAGACTGGTTTCATTTATTAGCCCCGTTTACACGACCCTGACCCTTGACCCCGGCCATCGGCTAATTTGATTGTGAGGATAAAACAGCAGCTTCGATTTAACAGAAAGGTTAAACTCTGAGTCTGGAACATTTCCAGGAGCAATCTTTCTATCTGGGCCTCCTCCGTGACCAATGTATTAAACGGCAATCATTTCTGAATGGATGATCTGTGATCTGAGCATGTTGGGACACTGGAGAGAGGAGAGATCTTTGTTTCTGTGTCTTCAAAGAACTTTATCATCCTCGATGGACAAAACTCGGCAACAGAAATCTTTTTATCGAGAGAGATTTTGCAGAGACTGCTGGAAAGGGTGAGGTTTAGATCTCAGATAGTTTGTTGAAAGGACCTCCTGCAGAATCATTAACTCAAATATAAGAGAGAAAGAAAGAGAGAGAGAGAAGAAAGAGAGAGAGAGAGAGAGAGAAGAACGTACAAGGGAGAAAGGATGAACTTGCATTTCTGTAGCGCCTTTCACAACCTCAGGATGTCCCAAAGTGCTTTACAGCCAATGAAGTTCTTTTGAAGTGTATGAAAGGTAGCAGCCAATCTGGGCACAGCAAGATCCCACAAACATCAATGAGATAATGACCAGATCATCTGTTTTAGTGATGTTGGTTGAGGGATAAAATTATCCAGGACATCGGGGAGAACTCCCCTGATCTTCTTCGACTAGTGTTATGGGATCATTTACATCCACCTGAGAGGGCTGATGCGGCCTTGGTTTAACGGCTAATCCAAAAGACGACACCCCCGACAGTGCAGCACTCCCTCAGTACTGACCCTCTGACAGTGCAGCACTCCCTCAGTACTGACCCTCTGACAGTGCAGCACTCCCTCAGTACTGACCCTCTGACAGTGCAGCACTCCCTCAGTACTGACCCTCCGACAGTGCCGCACTCCCTCAGTCCTGCACTGGGAGTGTCGGCCTGGATTATGTTCTCAGGTCTCCCGAGTGGGACTTGAACCCACGACCTTCTGACTCAGAGGCTCTTTCCCCATCGCCCTGTAAATTTTTCCTTTTCAAGTATTTATCCAATTCCCTTTTGAAAGTTATTATTGAATCTGCTTCCACCGTCCTTTCAGGCAGCGCATTCCAGATCAGAACAACTCGCTGCGTAAATAAATTCCCCTCATCTCCCCTCTGGTTCTTTTACCAATTCCCTTAAATCTGGGTCCTCTGGTTACCGACCCTCCCACCACTGGAAACAGTTTCTCCTTATTTATCGTCCAAAAATCAAAATCGACCCCATTTCCCTCCCCTGCCTCGGTCTCGAGGGAACAATTGCCCCTGATGTTCAGAGAAAGGATCAACGATACTTTTATCATTGGAACTGACTTTCCTTTCAGATACTGATTCACATCATTCGCTCGACACTGACCTCCCCGAGAGCATTCGCTAAATCCTTGTGGGATGATTCATTCCCAGTGATGTCCGCAGGTTTCCAAAATTTATTCAATTATTCTCACATAAAACAGGTGTTTTCCCGGGTTTGTGTTGAATGTAAGTGGAGTTTACTCATCACAGGTTTTTTTATTCATTCCTGGGATGTGGGCGTCGTTGGCAAGGCCGGCATTTATTGCCCATCCCTAGTTGCCCCTTGAGAAGGTGGTGATGGGCCTTCTTCTTGAACCGCTGCAGTCCGTGTGGTGAAGGTTCTCCCACAGTGCTGTTCGGTCGGGAGTTCCAGGATTTGGACCCAGTGACGATGAAGGAACGGCCGATATATGTCCAAGTCAGGATGGTGTGTGACTCGGAGGGGAACTTGGAGGTGACGGTGTTCCCATGCACCTGCTGCCCTTGTCCTTCTCGGTGGTGGAGGTGGTGGGTTTGGGAGGTGCTGTTGAAGAAGCCTTGGCGAGTTACTGCAGTGCATCCTGTGGATGGGACACACTGCAGGCACGGTGCGCACAGGGGGAGGGAGGGGGTGTTTATGGTGGGGGAGGGAGGGGGTGTTTAAGTTGGGGGAGGGAGTGGGTGTTTATGGTGGGGGAGGGAGGGGGTGTTTAAGGTGGGGGAGGGAGTGGGTGTTTAAGGTGGGGGAGGGAGTGGGTGTTTAAGGTGGGGGAGGGAGTGGGTGTTTAAGGTGGGGGAGGGAGTGGGTGTTTAAGGTGGGGGAGGGAGTGGGTGTTTAAGGTGGGGGAGGGAGTGGGTGTTTAAGGTGGGGGAGGGAGGGGGTGTTTAAGGTGGGGGAGGGAGTGGGTGTTTAAGGTGGGGGAGGGAGTGGGTGTTTAAGGTGGGGGAGGGAGTGGGTGTTTAAGGTGGGGGGGGAGTGGGTGTTTAAGGTGGGGGAGGGAGCGGGTGTTTAAGGTGGGGGAGGGAGTGGGTGTTTAAGGTGGGGGAGGGAGTGGGTGTTTAAGGTGGGGGAGGGAGTGGGTGTTTAAGGTGGGGGAGGGAGTGGGTGTTTAAGGTGGGGGTGGGAGTGGGTGCTAAGGTGGGGGAGGGAGAGGGTGTTTAAGGTGGGAGTGGGTGTTTAAGGTGGGGGAGGGAGTGGGTTTTTATGGTGGGGGAGGGAGTGGGTGTTTAAGGTGGGAGTGGGTTTTTAAGGTGGGGGAGGGAGTGGGTGTTTAAGGTGGGGGAGGGAGTGGGTGTTTAAGGTGGGGGAGGGAGTGGGTGTTTAAGGTGGGGGAGGGAGTGGGTGTTTAAGGTGGGGGAGGGAGCGGGTGTTTAAGGTGGGGGAGGGAGTGGGTGTTTATGGTGGGGGTGGGGAGTGGGTGTTTAAGGTGGGGGAGGGAGTGGGTGTTTAAGGTGGGGGTGGGGAGTGGGTGTTTAAGGTGGGGGAGGGAGTGGGTGTTTAAGGTGGGGGTGGGAGTGGGTGTTTAAGGTGGGGGAGGGAGTGGGTGTTTAAGGTGGGGGTGGGAGTGGGTGTTTAAGGTGGGGGAGGAAGTGGGTGTTTAAGGTGGGTGGGTTGCCGATCTCACTGCTTTGTCCTGGGGAAGTGATATACTCGTCCTGTGAACACCTGTAAACTCACTCCTTTAGAGCTGGGAACCTCCTTTTGGGCTTTGACTGATGACTGAGTCCTGGGAAACATTCCCTAACCTGACTCAACATTCCCCGCAGGCATTAATTTTACTTCCTAACGAATCACATTCAGATCCTCCTGTGGGAGTTTGTCCTCGAGCTAAGTTTTGAGAAAGAGAATCCACTAACGGTGATAAACGGTGAATGTTGGAACCAAACCCCCATTGTGTGGAGATTGAGTGAATCTTATCCTCGAGCTGATTGCGAGCTGATCTCTTTCTGTGAGGCAGGGCCGTGGTTCTTGATATAAAATACCTGCAGCTTGTGATCACAACACAAATATGTGAGACCGCACTCTGTCAACTCATCACTGGGAAGCCTTTTAAATGGAAGGGGAGATGGTCCTTCTCACTGTTTGAGACACTGACGAGATATACGGCAGGTGATTGTTGGGGCAGCTCAGAAACATCCCAGACTTGTACAAAACGGTGTGACCGGGGCAGACATCTCACTACAGACATTTCATGGGAAACTGGGGGTGATTTGTCCTGTGATCTCGGCCTCACTTCACTTGTCCAGGGTTAAAGGGTTAAATTATGAGGACAGGTTGCACAGACTCGGCTTGTATTCCCTCGAGTTTAGAAGATTAAATGGTGATCTAATCAAGGTGTTTAAAATGTTAAAAGGATTTGATAGGATAGATAGAGAGTAATTATATCCTCTGGTGGGAGAGTCCAGAACAAGGGGGAATAATCTTAAAATTAGAGCTCGGCCGTTCAGGGGTGATGTCAGGAAGCATTTCTTCACACAAAGGGGAGTGGAAATCTGGAACTCTCTCCCCCAAAAGGCTGTGGATGCTGGGGGTCAATTGGAGCTTTCAAAACTGAGATCGATGGATTTTTGTTGGGTGAGGGTATCGAGGGATACGGAGCAAAGGAGGGTAAATGGGGTTGAGGTACAGATCAGACATGATCTAATTGAATGGGGAACAGGCTCGAGGGGCTGAATGGCCTCCTCCTGTTCCTATGAATCCTCTCTCAGTGTAATTGCTCACTCGTTATATCTGAATCACGGGGTTTATTTATATTTATTTTCAGTGTGTCCAGAAACAGTTCGTGTTCAGCTCCCGCCTGTTACCCTGGGAGAGGTGAAAGGTCACACTGAGCGCAATTAATTCCTCGTAACCGTGAGGAGAATCTTTAAACAACAGACTCATTAAAGTAACACTGATCTCACCAGAATGGAGCTGGGCTAAAACACATACTGTGTACGGCAGACAAATCCTCCTTAAACCATTCTCTGTGAAGCACAGAATCCAGTAAAATGCAGAACAATAGAAAATCAAATAAAGTCTTCACTTCAGGAGAATGGCTGGAAATCAGACATCTCACTGGAGAAAATCTCTGCTGGTTCAACAAAGGCGACCGGGTCTAATTATACATCGGATCGGATAATCAGAGGATTGGCAGATTGCGAGCTCCTTCTATTCCTCTGGGCACTTGATGAATAATTAGTGGGACAGGATCCAATGAGGAAGATTATAAGGATGTGACTGGTGACAGAGGCTGAGCGAAACAGTGTGTCCACAACAAGGAATTACTGGGAAATCAGCATCAGCATCAGGCTGGACTGGGCCCAGACTCTCACATCCAGTGCATGGACATCCCATAATCACCAGGTATAACATCCCATAATCCCCAGGTATAACATCCCATAATCACCAGGTATAACATCCCATAATCCCCAGGTATAACATCCCATAATCCCCGGGTATAACATCCCATAATCACCAGGTGTAACATCCCATAATCCCCAGGTATAACATCCCATAATCCCCAGGTATAACATCCCATAATCCCCAGGTATAACATCCCATAATCCCCAGGTATAACATCCCATAATCACCAGGTGTAACATCCCATAATCCCCAGGTATAACATCCCATAATCCCCAGGTATAACATCCCATAATCCCCAGGTATAACATCCCATAATCCCCAGGTATAACATCCCATAATCCCCAGGTGTAACATCCCATAATCCCCAGGTATAACATCCCATAATCCCCAGGTATAACATCCCATAATCACCAGGTATAACATCCCATAATCCCCAGGTGTAACATCCCATAATCACCAGGTATAACATCCCATAATCACCAGGTATAACATCCCATAATCCCCAGGTATAACATCCCATAATCACCAGGTATAACATCCCATAATCACCAGGTATAACATCCCATAATCCCCAGGTATAACATCCCATAATCACCAGGTATAACATCCCATAATCACCAGGTATAACATCCCATAATCACCAGGTATAACATCCCATAATCCCCAGGTATAACATCCCATAATCACCAGGTATAACATCCCATAATCACCAGGTATAACATCCCATAATCACCAGGTATAACATCCCATAATCACCAGGTGCAACATCCCATAATCACCAGGTATAACATCCCATAATCACCGGGTATAACATCCCATAATCACCAGGTATAACATCCCATAATCACCAGGTGCAACATCCCATAATCCCCAGGTATAACATCCCATAATCACCAGGTATAACATCCCATAATCACCATGTATAACATCCCATAATCCCCAGGTGTAACATCCCATAATCACCAGGTATAACATCCCATAATCCCCAGGTATAACATCCCATAATCACCAGGTATAACATCCCATAATCACCAGGTATAACATCCCATAATCCCCAGTCATGAACTCGGGATCACAGTCTCAGGATCAGGGGTCGGCCATTTGGGACGGAGATGAGGAGAAATGTCTTCACTCCGAGGGTTGTGAAATTCCCTCCCCCAGAGGGCTGTCGATGCTCAGTCGTTCAGTATAATCAAGACTGAGATCGATCGGTTTCTGGAAACTCAGGGAATCAAAGGATATGGGGATCGGGCGGGAAAGTGGAGTTGAGGTGGAAGATCAGCCATGATCTTATTGAATGGCGGAGCAGGCTCCGGGGGCTGTGTGGCCCACTCCTGCTCCTATTTCTTGTGTCCTTATGTTCTTCTCAGGGTGACTCGGGATGGGCAATAAATGCCGGCCTTGCCAGCGACGCCCACATCCCCAGAATGAATGAAAGAAATGGAACCAATTCCCATTATCTCTTTGTCTCTGTCTGATGGGCCCATTGATCAGTAAACCTGCTCACGTCCACCTGCGATTCGGGAAACAGGTGGGAATTTGGGATTATGAAGAATCGCGACTGTTATTAGCAAAAGGTCAAGAATATTTAACTTTAATGAGCATCAAAGAATATCACAAATGAATGCAAATAACATTTAAACCACGTTAGATAAAATCACAGCGCTGAAACTGAACAGTTTAATTAAATTCAAGTATTGATCTTAATTCTGATTCACTGAGGTTTAAGTTGACTGATATTTACAATAATGTCTTAAGGGGCAGTATCTGTTATCCTGAGCATTTTATTGATCACACTGAAATCCATAAATACATTATCCCCCCATCGAATTCCAGTAATTATTTCATCCTGATAATTATTCTTGGTAAAAGCTATTTAATTTTTTATGACGGTGATCTATTTATTGGCCGTCCCAGTCCTGAATCAGCGAATGGAGAACAAGCTTGTTCCGAGGCTGATTTATTCGGAGGAAATTGAGAGAGAAAATGTGATTTAAAAAAGAAACTGAGAGATGTGGGGAGTTTCTGGTCAGTGTTTGAAGACGGACCTGCATTCATATAGCACCTTTCACCAACTCAGGACATCCCAAAGCGCGTTACATACAATGAAATAATTTTGAAGCGTAGTCACTGTTGTAATGTAGAAAATGTAGCAACCAATTTCACAGCAAGATCCCACAAACAGCAATGTGAGAAATGGCCACATCATCTGTTTTTAGGTGTTGGTTGAAGAATAAATATTGGCCCCAGGACACGGGGGAGAACTCCTCTGTTCTTCTGTGTAAAAGTGCCATGGGATATTTTATGTCCATCTGAGAGGGTAGACGGGTCCTCAGTTCAACATCTCATCTGAAAAATAGCAACTCCGACAGTGCAGCACACCCTCAGTACTGACCCTCCAAAAGGGCAGCACTCCCTCAGTACTGACCCTCCAACAGTGCAGCACTCCCTCAGTACTGACACTCCGACAGTGCAGCACTCCCTCAGTACTGACTCTCCAACAGGGCTGCACTCCCTCAGTACTGACTCTCCAACAGTGCACTCCCTCAGTACTGACTCTCCAACAGTGCCGCACTCCCTCAGTATTGACTCTCCAACAGTGCACTCCCTCAGAACTGACTCTCCGACAGTGCAGCACTCCCTCAGTACTGACCCTCCGACAGTGCAGCACTCCCTCAGTACTGACCCTCCGACAGTGCAGCACTCCCTCAGTGCTGACCCTCCGACAGTGCAGCACTCCCTCAGTCCTGACCCTCCGACAGTGCAGCCCTCCCTCAGTACTGACCCTCCGACAGTGCAGCACTCCCTCAGTACTGACCCTCCGACAGTGCAGCACTCCCTCAGTACTGACCCTCCGACAGTGCAGCATTCCCTCAGTACTGACCCTCCGACAGTGCAGCACTCCCTCAGTACTGACCCTCCGACAGTGCAGCACTCCCTCAGTACTGACCCTCCGACAGTGCAGCACTCCCTCAGTACTGACCCTCCGACAGTGCAGCACTCCCTCAGTACTGACCCTCCGACAGTGCAGCACTCCCTCAGTACTGACCCTCCGACAGTGCAGCATTCCCTCAGTACTGACCCTCCGACAGTGCAGCACTCCCTCAGTACTGACCCTCCGACAGTGCAGCAATCCCTCAGTACTGACCCTCCGACAGTGCAGCACTCCCTCAGTACTGACCCTCTGACAGTGCAGCACTCCCTCAGTCCTGACCCTCCGACAGTGCAGCACTCCCTCAGTACTGACCCTCCGACAGTGCAGCACTCCCTCAGTACTGACCCTCCGACAGTGCAGCACTCCCTCAGTACTGACACACAAGGCACTGAAACTGGACCCAGACCATAATATACAGTGTGATGTGGTTTGTGGAGATGACTCTCGGCGATGAGGATTTCTGAGTGAATGATTTCCATAATGAATGATCTGTTTATTAAGGGTTTGGTTTGGAGTTTCCATCACACTGGTTGATTGGAGATGAGTTGATGAGTTTGTCGTTCAGTTTGTGACACTTGCATTCCCAGACTGTGAATAATAACGGGCAGAATAACGGCAATTTAAATAATATTCAGAGTCTGCACCTTCTCCCAGTGAGGATCAGGAATCAGCTCGGTGCCATTTGCTCTCATTTATGGGGAGACAAACTCGGGGACTTGGGCTGATTTTTGCTTCAATTCCATCGACACAAACCTCTTCCCAACTTGCTCCGAGCAGCTGTTTCCAGATCTATTCCTGCCCGCTGATGGGATGGTTTGTTTGTTGACTGTGATGGGAAGATGTCCCTCCTTGTCTGCTGGGGAACGAGGAAGAAAAGGTTCAGGAGGTTCCCCGGGGGTCAGTCGGGACCTTTCAGGGGCCCCTTTACTGAAATATTAAAGGGGAAGCAAACTTGGAACCTGCCAGGTGAGGGGAGAGAGCGAGGGAGTGAGAAAAAGGGATGGGGAGGAGCTGAGGAGGGGAGGAGGGGGTGAGTGGGGAGAGGAAGATGTGAGCAGAGTTTGGGAGTTGCTTGCTGATAGAGGCAGGCGAGCGAGAGAAGTGGAAGAAAATCTTATTGACGTCTGTGTGTTGTTTGAAGTAAAGTCCAAGCCCATCAGTGATGGCGGGTTAGTCACCAGGGAGCGGCTGTCAGAGGGAGATGGGGACGGTGATGACCTTATATTGATGTTTCTGTCTGCTGGGCAGGATATGAAGGGAGGGAAATACTCTGACTGCTCTTTTCACTCTGCGATAGTCCACGGCCCACTAATTACTGGGAGGGTCGGGACCCCAATGTGACCCTATTTGCATTTTGTAAATGTGGAGCTTGTCATCCTGCCCGTGACCTTTGAACGACGAGCTCTGGGGACAGTTTCCAACCTACCCTGATTGTCGCTGGATGTGCAAAGACTGTCTCACCATTCGCTGTCTCCATACTGATCACTGTCCACTGCCCATATCTCATAGAGTCAGAGAGAGCAGGAGAAACTTCTTCACACACAGTCGTGAGGTCAGTGGTTGAGGCAGAAACTATGTCAACAATGAAGATGAGATTGGATCAGTGGATGAAGGGAAAGGGGATGAAGTGATGTGGGAACAGGGGGGAAATGTGATTGGAACTATTTGCTCGTGTGGAGGGTAAACACCGACACGGACTGGATGGGCCAAATGGCCTGTGTCCGTGTTGTGACTTCTGTGTATTTCTGTGTCTGGGATCTGGTCGGTTTTGAAATGTTATTGTGCAGAATTGATGAGAATAAAACAGGATTGATTTTAACATTCAGGACGTGAGTTGATTTGTGGCGTGTTCTCAGTGTTTGACTGTGTGTGT
The DNA here is from genome assembly GCF_035084215.1 of Heptranchias perlo. Classification (NCBI taxonomy): domain Eukaryota; kingdom Metazoa; phylum Chordata; class Chondrichthyes; order Hexanchiformes; family Hexanchidae; genus Heptranchias; species Heptranchias perlo. The sequence goes on along the minus strand of NW_027139445.1, from coordinate 100,251 downwards.
TTAATGTCTCAGTTTGTCTTGTCTTTAACCTCACTGAAACGTTCTTACTCTGGGTCAGATCCGAGCTCTATCTGGAACCTCCATCAGCTGTAGTGAGTCCCAATCCCAGACTGGGCAGGATTAATGTGATCCTCAATCTATCGGCGTGTTGCTGCTTCACGGTGTGAGGTTCCCCAGTGAGTGACGGTGGGAGGGGGAATGTCTCTGTCGATGGGACCTTGTTATCACAGGGCAGCTGATCCATCTTCATCATCTGGACAATCTTCAGTTCATTGTCGCAGCTCCTTCAGTGGTGGAAATACTCGGATCTTTCCGATCGTCAGGCTCCCTCCTGACACGGAGTTAATCCACGTTCGGTCCGGAGTTAATCCGCGTTCGGTCCGGTGTTAATCCGCGTTCAGTCCGGAGTTAATCCGTGTTCAGTCCGGAGTTAATCCGTGTTCAGTCCGGAGTTAATCCGTGTTCAGTCCGGAGTTAATCCGTGTTCAGTCCGGAGTTAATCTCCATTTGCTCCGGAGTTAATCCGCGTTTGCTCCGGAGTTAATCTGTGTTTGCTCTGGTGCCGAACTCCTGATCTCACTCCAGTTCATCGATGTGCAGATGAGGAAGAGCAGGGGGCCCAAGATTCGATCCTTGGCCTCCTTCCTCCGGTGTCAGTGTGGCTCAGTGGGTCGGACTCTCACGGTTGTGTTGGAAGGTCAAAGGTTCAAGTCCCACTCCAGAGATTTCAACATAAAATCCAGGTTAACATTCCCACTGCTGTACAGTCGGAGGGTCAGTACTGAGGGAGTGCTGCATTGTCGGTGGGTCAGTACTGGGGGAGTGCTGCACTGTCGGAGGGTCAGTACTGAGGGAGTGCTGCACTGTCGGAGGGTCAGTACTGGGGGAGCGCTGCATTGTCGGTGGGTCAGTACTGGGGGAGCGCTGCATTGTCGGTGGGTCAGTACTGGGGGAGCGCTGCACTGTCGGAGGGTCAGTACTGAGGGAGCGCTGCAGTGTCGGAGGGTCAGTACTGAGGGAGTGCTGCAGTGTCGGAGGCTCAGTACTGAGGGAGTGCTGCACTGTCGGAGGGTCAGTACTGAGGGAGCGCTGCACTGTCGGAGGGTCAGTACTGAGGGAGTGCTGCAGTGTCGGAGGCTCAGTACTGAGGGAGTGCTGCACTGTCGGAGGGTCAGTACTGAGGGAGTGCTGCATTGTCGGTGGGTCAGTACTGAGGGAGTGCTGCATTGTCGGTGGGTCAGTACTGAGTGAGCGCTGCATTGTCGGTGGGTCAGTACTGACGGAGAGCTGCATTGTCGGAGGGTCAGTACTGAGTGAGCGCTGCATTGTCGGTGGGTCAGTACTGAGTGAGCGCTGCATTGTCGGTGGGTCAGTACTGGGGGAGCGCTGCACTGTCGGTGGGTCAGTACTGGGGGAGCGCTGCACTGTCGGAGGGTCAGTACTGGGGGAGCGCTGCATTGTCGGAGGGTCAGTACTGAGGGAGCGCTGCGCTGTCGGAGGGTCAGTACTGAGGGAGTGCTGCACTGTCGGAGAGTCAGTGCTGAGGGAGTGCTGCACTGTCGGAGGGTCAGTACTGAGGGAGTGCTGCACTGTCGGAGGGTCAGTACTGAGGGAGTGCTGCACTGTCGGAGGGTCAGTACTGAGGGAGTGCTGCACTGTCGGAGGGTCAGTACTGAGGGAGTGCTGCACTGTCGGAGGGTCAGTACTGAGGGAGTGCTGCACTGTCGGAGGGTCAGTACTGAGGGAGCGCTGCACTGTCGGAGGGTCAGTACTGAGGGAGCGCTGCATTGTCGGTGGGTCAGTACTGGGGGAGCGCTGCACTGTCGGTGGGTCAGTACTGGGGGAGCGCTGCACTGTCGGAGGGTCAGTACTGGGGGAGCGCTGCATTGTCGGAGGGTCAGTACTGAGGGAGCGCTGCGCTGTCGGAGGGTCAGTACTGAGGGAGTGCTGCACTGTCGGAGAGTCAGTACTGAGGGAGTGCTGCACTGTCGGAGGGTCAGTACTGAGGGAGTGCTGCACTGTCGGAGGGTCAGTACTGAGGGAGTGCTGCACTGTCGGAGGGTCAGTACTGAGGGAGTGCTGCACTGTCGGAGGGTCAGTACTGAGGGAGTGCTGCACTGTCGGAGGGTCAGTACTGAGGGAGTGCTGCACTGTCGGAGGGTCAGTACTGAGGGAGTGCTGCACTGTCGGAGGGTCAGTACTGAGGGAGCGCTGCGCTGTCGGAGGGTCAGTACTGAGGGAGTGCCGCGCTGTCGGAGGGTCAGTACTGAGGGAGTGCCGCGCTGTCGGAGGGTCAGTACTGAGGGAGTGCCGCGCTGTCGGAGGGTCAGTACTGAGGGAGTGCCGCGCTGTCGGAGGGTCAGTACTGAAGGAGCGCTGCGCTGTGGGAGGGGCAGTGCTGAGCGAGTGCTGTGCTGTCGGAGGGGCAGTGCTGAGGGAGTGCCGCGCTGTCGGAGGGTCAGTACTGAGGGAGTGCCGCGCTGTCGGAGGGTCAGTTCTGAGGGAGTGCCGCGCTGTCGGAGGGTCAGTACTGAGGGAGAGCCGCGCTGTCGGAGGGTCAGTACTGAGGGAGTGCTGCACTGTCGGAGGGTCAGTACTGAGGGAGTGCCGCGCTGTCGGAGGGGCAGTGCTGAGGGAGTGCTGCACTGTCGGAGGGTCAGTACTGAGGGAGTGCTGGACTGTCGGAGGGTCAGTACTGAGCGAGTGCTGTGCTGTCGGAGGGGCAGTGCTGAGGGAGTGCCGCGCTGTCGGAGGGGCAGTACTGAGGGAGTGCCGCGCTGTCGGAGGGGCAGTACTGAGGGAGTGCTGTGCTGTCGGAGGGTCAGTACTGAGGGAGTGCCGCGCTGTCGGAGGGTCAGTACTGAGGGAGTGCCGCGCTGTCGGAGGGTCAGTGCTGAGCGAGTGCTGTGCTGTCTATTGAATGAGAATTTAAACCGAGGCCCCGTTTGCCCCCTCCGATGGATGTGGACGATTCCACGGCCATTATTTCAAAGAAGAGCAGGAGAGTTCTCCCCAGTGTCCTCACTAAAACAGATGATCTGGTCATTATCTCATTGCTGTTTGGGAACCATAGGTCCAAAGTCCCCTGTTCCTCCCGAGCCTGTTACACTCACCACAGGTCATGTCTCAAATTACTCAGATACCGGATCACAAAATATTATTTCTGAATGAAATCGATGTAATTTGTATTTGAGTGAATCAATACTAACTGTTCTCACCGTCTCCCTGGGAACCTGTTCCATAGATTGACCACTCGCTCACTGAAATATTGTTCCCACAGATGAGTTTTGAATTGACCCCCTTCGAGCGCAGGCCGTGTCCTCGGGTTCTACTATTCTGGACAAGGTGAAACAGCTGGTCATGGTCGACATTATCCAGTCCCTTTAGAATCCTAAACACAGGAACTGGGAATGTCCAGAAACAGCCGAGACCCTGGAACACACACAAGGTCGAGGGGGTTCAGTCTGAGCAACACTGCGATCAGATCCAATCAAATCAAAGCTACAGGATGAAACCAGCAAAGTGCGGTCAGAACAGGAAGGAAATTCCCGGAGTGGGAATCTCGGGAGCAGCAGGACAGACATTTGGGAATGTTCACTCAGTCCTGAGTACTGGGTTTGGAGAAAATGTCCCACTCTGCAAATTGCTAAACAATCAGTCCCAGGATCAGAAAAGTGAAATGATTGGAGATTCAAGTGGAAACAATTTCACTTTATTAAAATTTAAACAGGCGACATCAGGCCCAGATATAAATCATGAATAAACTGGTGTGTGGAATGCAGGGTATGTTTGACCTTCAGATCAGCACTGCTCTGTCTGAGGATTTCTCTCAAACCTTTCATTAAACCTTCCAATTGTGTCTCTACAATCACCAATTTCTGCCACTGCTCAGGACTCAGACCCTGAAATCACAACAGGGATAGTTTTGGAGAAATGATTAACATGTTCAGCTAAGAAAGAAAGACTTGCATTTACATAGTGCCTTTCACAACCTCAGGACGTCCCAAAGTGATTTACAGCCAATGAACTACTTTTGAAGTGCAGTCACTGTTGTAATGCAGGAAACAATTTGCGCACAGCAAGATCCCACAAACAGAAATGAGATAAATGATCAGATAAACTGTTTCTTAGTGTTGTTGGTTGAGAGATAAATATTGGCCCAGGACACCGTGGAGAACTCCCAAACAATGTCATGTGATCTTTTACAGCAACCTGAGAGGGCAGACAGGGCCTGGGATTAACGTCTCATCTGAAATACAGCAACTCCGACAGTGCAGCTCTCCATCAGTACTGACCCTCCGATGGTGCAGCGCTCCCTCAGTACTGACCCTCCGACAGTGCAGCACTCCCTCAGTACTGACCCTCCGACAGTGCAGCCCTCCCTCAGTACTACACTGATGTGTCAGCCTGAATTATTTGCTTAATAAAAATCCGGTCTCAGTAAAAGTGATCATGAAGCTGTCGGATTTTCATAAAAGCCCAACTGGTTCACTAATGTCCTTTAGGGAAGGAAACCTGCCGTCCTTACTCGGTCTGGGCCTTTTTGTGACTCCAGTCCCACACCAACGTGGTTGACTCTTAACCTCCCTCTGAAGTGGCCGAGCGAGACATTCAGTTTTATGAAACCCGCTACCAGTGGTTCAAGAAGAAGGCCCAGCACCACCTTCTCAGGGCGACTAGGGATGGGCAATAAATGTCGGCCTTGCCAGCGACACCCACATCCCCAGAATGAATGAAAGAAATGGAACCAATTCCCATTATCTCTTTGTCTCTGTCTGATGGGCCCAGTGAACAGTAAACCTGCTCCCGTCCACCTGCGATTCGGGAAACAGGTGGGAATTTGGGATTATGAAGAATAGCAACTGTTATTAGCAAAAGGTCAAGAATATTTAACTTTAATGAGCATCAAAGAATATCACAAATGAATGTAAATAACATTTAAACCGCATTAGATAAAATCACAGTGCTGAAACTGAACAGTTTAATTAAATTCAAGTATTGATCTTAATTCTGATTCACTGAGGTTTAAGTTGACTAATATTTACAATAATGTCTTAAGGGGCAGTATCTGTTATCCTGACCATTTTATTGATCACACTGAAATCCATAAATACATTATCCCCTCATAGAATTCCAGTAATTATTTCATCCCGATAATTATTCTTGGTAAAAGCTATTTAATTTTTTATGACGGTAATCTAATTATTAGCCGTCCCACTCCTGAATCAGCGATTGGAGAACAAACTTGTTCCAAGGCTGATTCCCAGTTCTCTGGACTGATCGATGGGTTGTTGGGAGAAGATTGATGGGTCGTTGGGAAAAGATTGATGGGTCGTTGAGGGAAGATTGATGGGTCATGAGGGAAGATTGATGGGTCGTTGAGGGAAGATTGATGGGTCATGAGGGAAGATTGATGGGTCATGAGGGAAGATTGATGGGTCGTTGAGGGAAGATTGATGGGTCGTTGAGGGAAGATTGATGGGCCGTTGGGAGAAGATTGATGGGTCGTTGGGAGAAGATTGATGGGTCGTGAGGGAAGATTGGTGGGTCGTTGGGAGAAGATTGATGGGCCGTTGAGAGAAGATTGATGGGTCGTTGGGAGAAGATTGATGGGTCGTTGGGAGAAGATTGATGGGTCGTGAGGGAAGATTGGTGGGTCGTTGGGAGAAGATTGGTGGGTCGTTGGGAGAAGATTGATGGGTCGTTGGGAGAAGATTGATGGGTCGTTGGGAGAAGATTGATGGGTCGTTGGGAGATGATTGATGGGTCGTTGGGAGAAGATTGATGGGTCGTTGGGAGAAGATTGATGGGTCGTTGAGAGAAGATTGATGGGTCATTGAGAGAAGATTGATGGGTCATTGAGAGAAGATTGATGGGTCGTTGGGAGAAGATTGATGGGTCGTTGAGAGAAGATTGATGGGTCGTTGGGAGAAGATTGATGGGTCGTTGAGAGAAGATTGATGGGTCGTTGGGAGATGATTGATGGGTCGTTGGGAGAAGATTGATGGGTCGTTGGGAGAAGATTGATGGGTCGTTGGGAGAAGATTGATGGGTCATTGAGAGAAGATTGATGGGTCGTTGGGAGAAGATTGATGGGTCGTTGAGAGAAGATTGATGGGTCATTGGGAGAAGATTGATCGGTCGTTGGGAGAAGATTGATGGGTGGTTGGGAGAAGATTGATGGGTCGTTGAGAGAAGATTGATGGGTCGTTGAGAGAAGATCGCTGTGGAGGGGAAGAGAACCAAGAACCTCGGTCCGTGAAAACCAGTAGACGGTGTCGGCCGTGACTCAGTGGGGAGCAATCTCGCCTCTGAGTCATGAAGATCATGGGTTCAAGACAACGGGCCTCACGAAGAGATCGAAATCTTCAGGTTATTTTAATCAGCCGACACTCCTGTAAAATTATATTAAATGTGATACAGAAACAATTCCTGGTTTAAATGAGGTCAGATGTCGGCTATATGCTCCCTGACCCCTGACCCCCGACATCAGCCCAATCACCTCCTACCGCTGTAAAAGGCCCATCGTGGATCATCACCACTAAGAATCTTGTGGTGAAGTAACTGTAAACTCAACAAGAGCCTCCGATTCCTCAAACACTCTCAGCTTCCTCTCTGTGGCCTGAAAAAGGCCCCAGGCTTTTAGTTTCAGACCACATTCTGTCAGCTGTGATAATTAATCATTAATTCCCGGCCTGGTTCCCAGTGGGTGAGAGTTCGGTCTTATACTGGAACACTGGGCTGATTGATCATGTTCTGGATTCAGAATGGAGGGAGATTCTGTTACATTCCGACTCGAATTTCACTCAACATCAAATGTGGGATTGGAGCAATTACAGTGTTTTGGGACCAATGATCTGTGGTCGATCTCTCAAACCAGAGGATTGTGAGAACAGGTCTTCCCAAATTTAAGAGTCTTAAACACTCTCCCCTCTGGGTCAGAACGTTCGAGTCCCACTGCAGAGACTTGAGCCCATAATCCAGGCTGACACTCCAGGGTCAGTACTGAGGGAGTGCTGCACTGTCGGAGGGTCAGTACTGAGGGAGTGCTGCACTGTCGGAGGATCAGTACTGAGGGAGTGCTGCACTGTCGGAGGGTCAGTACTGAGGGAGTGCTGCACTGTCGGAGGGGCAGTACTGAGGGAGAGCTGCACTGTCGGAGGGTCAGTACTGAGGGAGTGGTGCACTGTCGGAGGGTCAGTGCTGCGGGAGCGCTGCACTGTTGGAGGGTCAGTGCTGAGGGAGTGCTGCACTGTTGGAGGGTCAGTGCTGAGGGAGCGCTGCACTGTTGGAGGGTCAGTGCTGAGGGAGCACTACATTGATGGAGGGTCAGTACTGAGGGATTGCTGCACTGTCGGAGGTGCCATCTTTCGGATGAGACGTTAAACTGAGGTCCTACCTGCCCTCTCAGGTGGACTTAAAAGATCCCAGGACCACTATTTTGAAGAAGAGCAGGTGATTTCTCCCCAGTGTCCTGGCCAATATTTATCCCTCAATAAACATCACTAAAAAACAGATTATCTGGTCATTTATCTCATTGCTGTTTGTGGGATCTTGCTGTGCGCAAATTAGCTGCAGTGTTTCCTACATTACAACAGTGACTACTCTTCAAAAAGTACTTCATTGGCTGTGAAGCGCTTTGGGACGTCCTGAGGTGGTGAAAGGCGCTATATAAATGCAAATCTTTCTTTCTCTTCAGATTGTGAGAACCCGTCTCCCAGACTTTAAGTGTTTAAACATTCAGTGAGTGTGGGCGTGTGCGAGATATCCTCGAAAGTGGGAGATCATCTCACACAAAGGGAACCAGCACCGACACTCCCCGTGTTCAGCTTCGGGCAGTGTTCACACTGAGTGATTTTCAAAGATGATATTTTGTTTGTGTATTTCTGCAGTGATCAATAAAAGAAACACAGGAGGCAGAAATAAAGATCTCCCCAAACTGATCACTCCCACAGACCCTGTACCCACACTGATCACTCCCACAGACCCTGTACCCACACTGATCTCTCCCACAGACCCTGTACCCACACTGATCACTCCCACAGACCCTGTACCCACACTGATCACTCCCAAAGACCCTGTACCCACACTGATCACTCCCACAGACCCTGTACCCACACTGATCACTCCCAAAGACCCTGTACCCACACTGATCACTCCCACAGACCCTGTACCCACACTGATCACTCCCACAGACCCTGTACCCACACTGATCACTCCCACAGACCCTGTACCCACACTGATCTCTCCCACAGACCCTGTACCCACACTGATCACTCCCACAGACCCTGTACCCACACTGATCACTCCCACAGACCCTGTACCCACACTGATCACTCCCAAAGACCCTGTACCCACACTGATCACTCCCACAGACCCTGTACCCACACTGATCACTCCCACAGACCCTGTACCCACACTGATCACTCCCACAGACCCTGTACCCACACTGATCACTCCCACAGACCCTGTACCCACACTGATCACTCCCACAGACCCTGTACCCACACTGATCACTCCCACAGACCCTGTACCCACACTGATCACTCCCACAGACCCTGTACCCACACTGATCACTCCCACAGACCCTGTACCCACACTGATCACTCCCACAGACCCTGTACCCACACTGATCTCTCCCACAGACCCTGTACCCACACTGATCTCTCCCACAGACCCTGTACCCACACTGATCACTCCCACAGACCCTGTACCCACACTGATCACTCCCACAGACCCTGTACCCGCACTGATCACTCCCACAGACCCTGTACCCGCACTGATCTCTCCCACAGACCCTGTACCCACACTGATCTCTCCCACAGACCCTGTACCCACACTGATCTCTCCCACAGACCCTGTACCCACACTGATCTCTCCCACAGACCCTGTACCCACACTGATCTCTCCCACAGACCCTGTACCCACACTGATCTCTCCCACAGTTCCTGTATCACTGCCAACAAACACAATCTGTTTCGAGGATTTATATTTCTCTCGCCCGAACTCATCAGCCTGAACTGGAAATGGCACAAAGACTGATGACCGGGAGTGTGAGTGGGAATAACTGGTTTATCTCAATGATTGGAGGACAGCAGGCAAGTAAATCATAGAATCTTACAGCACAAAAGGAGGCCATTCAGCCCATCGTCCCTGTGCTGGCTCTTTGAAAGATCTATCCAATTAGTCCCATTCCCCTGCTCTTTCCCCATAGCCCTGCAAATTTTTCCCCTTTAAGTATTTCTCCAATTCCCTTTTGAAAGTTATTATTGAATCTGCTTCCACCGCCCTTTCAGGCAGCGCATTCCAGATCAGAACAACTCACTGCCTAAAAAAAATTCTCCTCATCTCTGCTCTGGTTCTTTTGCCAATTACCTTAAATCTGTGTCCTCTGGTTACCGACCCTCCTGCCACTGGAAACAGTTTCTCCTTATTTACTCTATCAAAACCCTTCATGATTTTGAACACCTCTATCAAATCTCCCCTTAACCTTCTCTGCTCGAAGGAGAACAATCCCAGCTTCTCCAGCTTGTGATTAGGATCTGGAATGCACTGCCCGAGGGGGTGGTGGAGGTAGATTCAATCATGGCCTTCAAAAGGGAACTGGATAAGTACTTGAAAGGAAAACATTTGCTAGACTACGGGGAATGGGCGGGGGAGTGGGACTACCTGGATTGCTCTTGCACGGACTTGATGGGCCGAATGGCTTCCTTCTGTGCTGTAACCTGTCTATGATTTCTATGCTTCTCCAGTCTCTCCACATAACTGAAGTCCCTCATCCCTGGGACCACTCCAGTAAATCTCCTCTGCACCCTCTCCAAGGCCTTGAGATCATTCCTAAAGTGCGGTGCCCAGAATTGGACACAATTCTCCAGCTGGGGTCCAACCAGTGATTTATAAAAGTTTATATAATTTCCTTGCTTTTGCCAAGAAAGTGTTTCCAGTGAAAGTGAAGTCTGTACTCAGCGACAAACGGAGACCCTCCACCCACCCCCCGATATAAATCACTGGCAGAATCTGCAATTCCCGAGGACCCTCCCCCCCCGATATAAATCACTGGCAGAATCTGCAATTCCCGAGGACCCTCCCCCCCCCCCCCCGATATAAATCACTGACAGAATCTGCAATTCCCGAGGACCCTCCCCCCCCAGATATAAATCACTGGCAGAATCTGCAATTCCCGAGGACCCTCCCCCCCCCAGATATAAATCACTGACAGAATCTGCAATTCCCGAGGACCCTCCCCCCCTCCCCGATATAAATCACTGACAGAATCTGCAATTCCCGAGGACCCTCCCCCCACCCCCCCCGATATAAATCACTGGCAGAATCTGCAATTCCCGAGGACCCTCCCCTCCCCGATATAAATCACTGGCAGAATCTGAAATTCCCGAGGACCCTCCCCCCCCCCCCGATATAAATCACTGGCAGAATCTGCAATTCCCGAGGACCCTCCCCTCCCCGATATAAATCACTGGCAGAATCTGCAATTCCCGAGGACCCTCCCCCACCCCCCGATATAAATCACTGGCAGAATCTGCAATTCCCGAGGACCCTCCCCACCCCCCGATATAAATCACTGGCAGAATCTGCAATTCCCGAGGACCCTCCCTCCCCGATATAAATCACTGGCAGAATCTGCAATTCCCGAGGACCCTCCCCCCCCCCCCCGATATAAATCACTGGCAGAATCTGCAATTCCCGAGGACCCTCCCCCCCCCCCGATATAAATCACTGGCAGAATCTGCAATTCCCGAGGACCCTCCCCTCCCCGATATAAATCACTGGCAGAATCTGCAATTCCCGAGGACCCCCCCCCCCCCGATATAAATCACTGGCAGAATCTGCAATTCCCGAGGACCCTCCCCCCCACCCCCCGATATAAATCACTGGCAGAATCTGCAATTCCCGAGGACCCTCCACCCCCCGATATAAATCACTGGCAGAATCTGCAATTCCCGAGGACCCTCCCCCCCCCGATATAAATCACTGGCAGAATCTGCAATTCCCGAGGACCCTCCCCCCCCCCCCGATATAAATCACTGGCAGAATCTGCAATTCCCGAGGACCCTCCCCCCCCCCCGATATAAATCACTGGCAGAATCTGCAATTCCCGAGGACCCTCCCCCCCCCCCGATATAAATCACTGGCAGAATCTGCAATTCCCGAAGACCCTCCCCCCCCCCCCCGATATAAATCACTGGCAGAATCTGCAATTCCCGAGGACCCTCCCCTCCCCGATATAAATCACTGGCAGAATCTGCAATTCCCGAGGACCCTCCCCCCCCCCCCGATATAAATCACTGGCAGAATCTGCAATTCCCGAGGACCCTCCCCCCCCCCGATATAAATCACTGGCAGAATCTGCAATTCCCGAGGACCCTCCCCCCCCCCCCCGATATAAATCACTGGCAGAATCTGCAATTCCCGAGGACCCTCCCCCCCCCGATATAAATCACTGGCAGAATCTGCAATTCCCGAGGACCCTCCCCCCCCCCGATATAAATCACTGGCAGAATCTGCAATTCCCGAGGACCCTCCCCCCCCCCGATATAAATCACTGGCAGAATCTGCAATTCCCGAGGACCCTCCCCCCCCCCGATATAAATCACTGGCAGAATCTGCAATTCCCGAGGACCCTCCCCTCCCCGATATAAATCACTGGCAGAATCTGCAATTCCCGAGGACCCTCCCCTCCCCGATATAAATCACTGGCAGAATCTGCAATTCCCGAGGACCCTCCCCTCCCCGATATAAATCACTGGCAGAATCTGCAATTCCCGAGGACCCTCCCCCCCCCCCCGATATAAATCACTGGCAGAATCTGCAATTCCCGAGGACCCTCCCCCCCCCGATATAAATCACTGGCAGAATCTGCAATTCCCGAGGACCCTCCCCCCCCTGATATAAATCACTGGCAGAATCTGCAATTCCCGAGGACCCTCCCCTCCCCGATATAAATCACTGGCAGAATCTGCAATTCCTGAGGACCCTCCCCTCCCCGATATAAATCACTGGCAGAATCTGCAATTCCCGAGGACCCTCCCCTCCCTGATATAAATCACTGGCAGAATCTGCAATTCCCGAGATCGGCCCATCAATCACTCCCTGATGTTAATCGATTCCGACTTCCCTCCAGGTCCAGTGTAATTTCCCTCGTATTGACCCAATGTTAAACCACATCCTCTGACATGTAACTCCCTCACCCTAATTAACACAAATTATAGTTTAAATCATTCGATCAGCCGGTGGATTCAATGTTACAGAAACCAGTTGGCCTAAAATGATGCTAAATGCAGATTATCTTTCACTCTCCTCCCCACATTCTCTAAACCTGACCATGTGAGCAGGGGGTCGATACTGCTCACAATGTCTCAACAACATCTCACTTAATGGGCCGTTCCTGCAACTTGCTGCTGCATTAAGAAGGAGAGCAGATCTCCTGTTAAACACCGAAACCTCTTCACTCACAGAAAGTCAAGGAGATTGTTTTTTGGGAAAGATGTCATTGAGTGGAGTCACCTGATCAAGTATTGGATCGGAGTCAGTCGTGGGTCAGTGGGCAGCACTCTCGCCTCTGGGTCAGAAGGTCATGGGTTCAAGTCTCACTCCAGAGATTTGAACACAAAATCCAGGCTAACGTTCCCAGTGCAATACTGAGGGAGTGCTGCACTGTCGGAGGGTCAGTACTGAGGGAGTGCTGCACTGTCGGAGGGTCAGTACTGAGGGAGTGCTGCACTGTCGGAGGGTCAGTACTGAGGGAGTGCGGCACTGTCAGACGGTCAGTACTGAGGGAGTGCTGCACTGTCGGAGGGTCAGTACTGAGGGAGTGCTGCACTGTCGGAGGGTCAGTACTGAGGGAGTGCTGCACTGTCGGAGGGTCAGTACTGAGGGAGTGCTGCACTGTCGGAGGGTCAGTACTGAGGGAGTGCTGCACTGTCGGAGGGTCAGTACTGAGGGAATGCTGCACTGTCAGAGGATCAGTACTGAGGGAGTGCTGCACTGTCGGAGGGTCAGAACTGAGGGAGTGCTGCACTGTCGGAGGGTCAAAACTGAGGGAGGGCTGCACTGTCGGAGGGTCAGTACTGAGGGAGTGCTGCACTGTCGGAGGGTCAGTACTGAGGGAGTGCTGCACTGTCGGAGGTGCCGTGTTTTGGATGAGATATTAAACCGAGGCCCCGTCTGCCCTCTCAGGTGGATGTAAAAGATCCCATGGCCACGGTTGGAAGAAGAGCAGACGATTTCTCCCCGGTGTCCTGGCCAATATTTATCCCTCAACCAACATCACTAAAGAACAGATTATCTCATTGCTGTTTGTGGGATCTTGCTGTGCATAAATTGGCTGCTGTGTTTCCCTATATTACAACAGTGACCACACTTCATATGTACTTCATTGGCTGTAAAGCTCTTCGGGACGTCCTGAGGATGTGAAAGGCGCTATATAAATGCAAGTTCTTTCTTTGTAGAAAAATTCCAGGGGCGAAATCAGAATGAACTCTCTTCACAAAGTGTAATTAAGGGAACGGAGCAGACAGTAATTAATATCCCTGTGACTGGGTCACTGGGTCCCGATCATCGATCAGACCCTCTCCCTGCAGGACTGAAGGACTGGGTTTCACTATAAGGAGATGCCACTTTCATTATTACAGAGTACGATCCCATTCAGGTACAAAGTCAGTCAGTGGGGCCTCTGGGAGTTCCCTCCCCGCCTGCTCCTCATATTAAAATAATATTCATTCTAATATAGAACTGGACGATCGCTCTTGTTAATTGTCTGGTGTTTATCTGAAAGGCCGGGTGTAATTAATAGTCTGACGGGTTTAATCAGAGTCATAATCCGACTTTATGAAAGTTCTTTGTGATTGAAACAGATTTTAATTGAGACGAATGTGAGTTCCTGAGCTTGCTGGGCCGGTGGGTTTATTTGTTGTAAAGGAAGTCCATTGGAGGGGAACTGATTCCCTCCACACACTCCTATTAATGAGATCGAGGGTTTGAAGTGAGAGATTGAGGAAGAGGCGATAATTAACAGGGGATTGTGAGGATTTCCTGGTGACAGTATTCTGAATAGGACAGAAGGTTATTATATTACACAGAATTACATCGAATGTACAGCACAGAAACAGGCCATTCGGCCCAACTGGTCTGTGCCGGTGTTTATGCTCCACACGAGCCTCCTCCCTCCCTACTTCATCTCACCCTATCAGCATATCCTTCTATTCCTTTCTCCCTCATGTGTTTATCGAGCTTCCCCTTAAATACATCGACACTATTCACCTCAACCACTCCTTGTGGGAGTGAGTTCCACATTCTCACCACTCTCTGGGTAAAGAAGTTTCTCCTGAATTCCCTATTGGATTTATTAGTGACGATCTTATATTTATGGCCCCGAGATCTGGTCTCCAGTGTAAACATCTTCTCTACGTCTACCCGATCAAACCCTTTCATAATCTTAAAGACCTCTATCAGGTCACCCCTCAGCCTTCTCTTTTTTAGAGAAAAGAGCCCCAGCCTGTTCAGCCTTTCCTGACGGGTATAACCTCTCAGTTCTGGTATCATCCTTGTAAATCTTTTTTGTACCTTCTCCAGTGCCTCTATATCCTTTTTATAATAAGGAGACCAGAACTGTGCACAATTCTCCAAGTGTGGTCCAACCAAAGTTCGATACAAGTTTAAAATAATTTTTCTGCTTTTCAATTCTATCCCTCTAGAAATGAACTCCAGGGGTTAGTTTGTTTTTTTGTGCCCTGATTAACCTGCGTCTATTAACCAGATTTATGTGTCTGGACCCCGAGCTCCCTTTTCTCCTCGACCCCATTTAGACTCTTATTATCCAAGCAATATGTGGCCCCCTTATTCATCCTATCAAAATACACCACCTCACACTTATCAATATTGAAATTGATTTGCCAATTACACGCCCATTCTGAAGTTTATTCATGTCTTCCTGTATTTTGTCACATTCTTCCTCAGTATTAACTACACCCCCCAATATGATGTCGACCACAAATTTTGAAATTGTACTTCCGATTCCCAAGTCCAAATCATTAATGTAAATTGTGAACAACAGTGGTCCCAGCACCAATCCCTGTGGAACACCACTTCCCACCTTTTGCCAGTCTGAGTTACTACCCTTAACCCACACTCTCTGTTTTCTGTTTTGTAGCCAATTTTCTATCCATTCTAATACTGGAAAAATAATGTTGGAATTCATGTTAGGAATTTCTGTGATCCTGTCCCTGTGATTTACTGTGATCTTATCCCTGTGATTTACTGTGATCTTATTCCTGAGATTTACTGTGATCTCATTCCTGTGATTTACTGTGATCTTATTCCTGTGATTTACTGTGATCTTATTCCTGTGATTTACTGTGATCTTATTCCTGTGATTTACTGTGATCATATTCCTGTGATTTACTGTGATCTTATTCCTGTGATTTACTGTGATCTTATTCCTGTGATTTACTGTGATCTTATTCCTGTGAATTACTGTGAACTTATCCCTGAGATTTACTGTGATCTTATTCCTGTGATTTACTGTGATCTTATCCCTGAGATTTACTGCGATCTTATTCCTGAGATTTACTGTGATCTTATTCCTGTGATTTATTGTGATCTTATTCCTGAGATTTACTGTGATCTTATTCCTGTGATTTACTGTGATCTTATTCCTGAGATTTACTGTGATCTTATTTCTGAGATTTACTGTGATCTTATTCCTGTGATTTACTGTGATCTTATTCCCGAGATTTACTGTGATCTCATTCCTGTGATTTACTGTGATCTTATTCCTGTGATTTATTGTGATCTTATTCCTGTGATTTACTGTGATCTTATTCCTGAGATTTACTGTGATCTTATTCCTGTGATTTACTGTGATCTTATTCCTGTGATTTACTGTGATCTTAGTCCTGTGATTTACTGTGATCTTATTCCTGTCATTTCCTGTGATCTTATTCCTGTGATTTACTGTGATCTTATTCCTGTGATTTCCTGTGATCTTAGTCCTGTGATTTACTGTGATCTTATTCCTGTGATTTCCTGTGATCTTATTCCTGTGATTTACTGTGATCTTATTCCTGTGATTTACTGTGATCTTAGTCCTGTGATTTACTGTGATCTTATCCCTGTGATTTACTGTGATCTTATTCCTGTGATTTGCTGTGATCTTATTCCTGTGATTTACTGTGATCTTATTCCTGAGATTTACTGTGATCTCATTCCTGTGATTTACTGTGATCTCATTCCTGTGATTTACTGTGATCTTATTCCTGTGATTTATTGTGATCTTATTCCTGTGATTTACTGTGATCTTATTCCTGAGATTTACTGTGATCTTATTCCTGTGATTTACTGTGATCTTAGTCCTGTGATTTACTGTGATCTTATTCCTGTCATTTCCTGTGATCTTATTCCTGTGATTTACTGTGATCTTATTCCTGTGATTTCCTGTGATCTTAGTCCTGTGCTTTACTGTGATCTTATTCCTGTGATTTCCTGTGATCTTATTCCTGTGATTTACTGTGATCTTATTCCTGTGATTTACTGTGATCTTAGTCCTGTGATTTACTGTGATCTTATCCCTGTGATTTACTGTGATCTTATTCCTGTGATTTACTGTGATCTTATTCCTGTGATTTACTGTGATCTTATTCCTGTGATTTACTGTGATCTTATTCCTGAGATTTACTGTGATCTTATTCCTGTGATTTACTGTGATCTTATTCCTGTGATTTACTGTGATCTTATTCCTGAGATTTACTGTGATCTTATTCCTGTGATTTACTGTGATCTTATCCCTGTGATTTACTGTGATCTTATTCCTGTGATTTACTGTGATCTTATTCCTGTGATTTACTGTGATCTTATCCCTGTGATTTAGTTTGATCTTATTCCTGAGATTTACTGTGATCTTATTCCTGAGATTTACTGTGATCTTATTCCTGTGATTTACTGTGATCTTATCCCTGTGATTTACTGTGATCTTATTCATGTGATTAACTGTGATCTTATTCCTGTGATTTACTGTGATCTTATTCCTGTGATTTACTGTGATCTTATTCCTGAGATTTACTGTGATCTTATTCCTGAGATTTACTGTGATCTTATTCCTTTGATTTACTGTGATCTTATTCCTGTGATTTACTGTGATCTTATTCCTGAGATTTACTGTGATCTTATTCCTGTGATTTACTGTGATCTTATTCCTGTGGTTTCCTGTGATCTTATTCCTGAGATTTACTGTGATCTTATTCCTGTGATTTACTGTGATCTTAGTCCTGTGATTTACTGTGATCTTATTCCTGTGATTTCCTGTGATCTTATTCCTGTGATTTACTGTGATCTTATCCCTGTGATTTACTGTGATCTTATCCCTGTGATTTACTGTGATCTTATTCCTGTGATTTACTCTGACCTTATTCCTGTGATTTAGTCTGATCTTATCCCTGTGATTTACTGTGATCTTATTCCTGTGATTTACTGTGATCTTATTCCTGTGATTTACTGTGATCTTATCCCTGTGATTTACTGTGATCTTATCCCTGTGATTTACTGTGATCTTATTCCTGTGATTTACTGTGATCTTATTCCTGTGATTTACTGTGATCTTATTCCTGAGATTTACTGTGATCTTATTCCTGTGATTTACTGTGATCTTATCCCTGTGATTTACTGTGATCTTATCCCTGTGATTTCCTGCTGTCCAGTTACAGTGACTGTGCCATAAAACTCCTTTTATTTCCCACGGCCCACAGAGGAGGTTTAAAGCACAATTGAACCTCACTGACCCTGATCTATAACTCAGCACTGGAGGTTCTGGTTGGAGGAGAATCACTAAATCAGCTGCATCGTTTAAACTGTCACAAGCGGGGAGATTATTCAGGGCTCATCGTTATCACAAAGAAACAAACCGAAGGACAAGTCCTGCAGAGCCCAGGGAACACTGTCTGGAGGGAGTGATACTCTCTCACCCCTAGCCCAGGGAACACTGTCTGGAGGGAGTGATACTCTCTCACCCCTAGAGCCCAGGTATCACTGTCCGGAGGGAGTGACTCTCTCACCCCTAGCCCAGGGAACACTGTCTGGAGGGAGTGATACTCTCTCACCCCTAGCCCAGGGAACACTGTCTGGAGGGAGTGATACTCTTTCACCCCTAGCCCAGGGATCACTGTCTGGAGGGAGTGATACTCTCTCACCCCTAGCCCAGGGAACACTGTCTGGAGGGAGTGATACTCTCTCACCCCTAGCCCAGGGAACACTGTCTGGAGGGAGTGATACTATCTCACCCCTAGCCCAGGGAACACTGTCTGGAGGGAGTGATACTCTCTCACCCCTAGCCCAGGGAACACTGTCTGGAGGGAGTGATACTCTCTCACCCCGAGAGCCCAGGGAACACTGTCTGGAGGGAGTGATACTCTCTCACCCCTGGAGCCCAGGGAACACTGTCTGGAGGGAGTGATACTCTCTCACCCCTAGAGCCCAGGGAACACTGTCTGGAGGGAGTGATACTCTCTCACCCCTAGCCCAGGGAACACTGTCTGGAGGGAGTGATACTCTCTCACCCCTAGCCCAGGGAACACTGTCTGGAGGGAGTGATACTCTCTCACCCCTAGCCCAGGGAACACTGTCTGGAGGGAGTGATACACTCTCACCCCTCGCCCAGGGAACACTGCCATGAAGATCACTGCAACCAATACCACAAAGATAGACAACAGAATGAGTTTTGATCCAATGATCATACAGATTCTGTGAGTGCTGTTTCTATGGAGCAATGAGTTGTGTCCACAGAAATGTGGTGATCACATTGAGCCGTCAAACATGAATTCTACCTCCTGATAGGCTGCTCAGGTCGCTTTGAAATCAGACCGTTGGTAAAGGAATTCTGGGAGCAATATTTGAAATCGAACCCGAACAAAATTAGGTCTCGATCGAAATCCAATCAGAACTTCTCCTGATTCAGTACAATTGTACGTTTCATCACACAAAGGATAAATACTCTCACGGTGTTTAATGACTTTCCCACTGCCTCATTCCCAGAGAGAAATCCCAAATTGCCCCAACGATTAACGCCTGGAATGATTTGCTGAAACGGGGAACTTAAACCAATGGAAATGCTGAGCTGTCCAATGTTCTGTAATCACCTCTCGGTCTCCTGACCCACTCTCAATACACCGAGTGTTCATTATAACAGGAATAATTGACCATCGAGGGACCGCACTGTAAGGGGCATCTAACGCTGATTATTGGAGCATATTTGATATTATCCACTCACACACAGCAGGTTTATATTGACCAAGAGTGAGGGGCAGGCAGAGTATGTCCACAGTCTCCCCAACCAGTGGGAGTGGGGGATGGGCTGCTGCTCCCTCCCCTTTCCTCCAATACTTGGTCATTAACCGTTCCTAATGAACCAGCTCCCTCTCAGCACAAGGTTCTGTACTTTGGGAGTCTGGAGACAGAAACTGTGGGTCACTCACAATGAATCTCAGCAACAAAACACACAGAACATTCAACGCTGTGTCGCCAGAGAATTGATATTTGTCTCACTGCTAAAAGGTTAATGGTTCTTCAATTCAACATATTCAAAGAATAATTAATAATGTTTAAACATTAATGAAAGGCAGAAACTGTACTGAACATTCAAAGGGAGACAGGAAGGAATTGAAAGCAAAGAAGAAAGAGAGAATTTGTATTTATATAGCGCCTTAAACCACCTCAGGATGTCCCAAATCACTTTACACCTAATGAAGTACTGTTTGAAGTGTGGTCACTGTTGTGATATTGGAAGCGCAGCAGACAATTTGCGCACAGCAAGATCCCACAAACAGCAATGAAATAAATGAATGGACATTCGGTCTTTCAGTGATGTTGGTTGAGGGATAAATATTTTTCAGGTCACCGAGGAGAACTCCCCTGCTTTTCTTCAAGTATTAACCATGGAATCTTTTACATCCTCTGATAGTGCAGCACTCACTCCCTCACTACTGACCCTCCAACAATGCAGCACTCCCTCAGTACTGCCCCTCCGACAGTGCAGCACTCCCTCAGTACTGCCCCTCCGACAGTGCAGCACTCCCTCAGTACTGCCCCTCCGACACTGCAACACTCCCTCAGTACTGGCCCTCTGACAGTGCAGCACCCCCTCAGTACTGACCCTCCGACAGTGCAGCACTCCCTCAGTTCTGCCACTCTGACACTGCAACACTCCCTCAGTACTGCCCCTCTGACACTGCAACACTCCCTCAGTACTGACCCTCCAACAGTGCAGCACTCCCTCAGTACTGCCCCTCCGACACTGCAACACTCCCTCAGTACTGACCCTCCGACAGTGCAGCACTCCCTCAGTACTGCCCCTCCGACAGTGCAGCACTCCCTCAGTACTGCCCCTCCGACAGTGCAGCACTCCCTCAGTACTGCCCCTCCGACAGTGCAGCACCCCCTCAGTACTGACCCTCCGACAGTGCAGCACTCCCTCAGTTCTGCCACTCTGACACTGCAACACTCCCTCAGTACTGCCCCTCCGACACTGCAACACTCCCTCAGTACTGACCCTCCAACAGTGCAGCACTCCCTCAGTACTGCCCCTCCGACACTGCAACACTCCCTCAGTACTGACCCTCCGACAGTGCAGCACTCCCTCAGTACTGACCCTCCGACAGTGCAGCACTCCCTCAGTACTGCCCCTCCGACAATGCAGCACTCCCTCAGTACTGACCCTCCGACACTGCAACACTCCCTCAGTATTGCACTGGGAGCGTTGGCCTGGATTTTGTCCTCGAGTCTCTGGAGTGGGACTTGACCCCATGACCTTCTGACCCAGAGGTGAGAGTTCTACCCACTGAGCCACGACTGACAATCGGGCCCCTCCTGTTTGGATCCTTCATTCATCCTTCCCCTTATATCTGGACCTCGATCTCAAACATTGGAGGGGAGGGAATGATAGTTTAATGATTTCTATGTTTTGATTTAATCTAGACTTCGCAAAATATTGAATTAATGAATCACATTTTCCCTAAGATTCCATTCCTAATTTAGAATCCGAACAGCCGGATGATTCCACTCGTGAATCCCATTCATTGGTCTCGGGATCAATGAACAAACCTTCCCCTCTTCTCATAGTCTGAGGGAAATGGAACAGAATAAGGAAAGAAAATGAGTGAATGAACACCTGGTGTTCCAGGAAATAACTCAGGCACGGTCAGTACATGAAGAGGCCGGGGACAGGGGATAAAACAAGACCAGGGGCTGATCGAATCGAGGGGATTCAAAGGATTAAAGGATTCGATAGGGGAGATAGAGAGAAACTATTTCCTCTGGTGGGAGAGTCCAGAACAAGGGGGAATAATCTTCAAATTAGAGCTCGGCCGTTCAGGGGTGATGTCAGGAAACATTTCTTCACACAAAGGGGAGTGGAAATCTGGAACTCTCTCCCCCAAAAAGCTGTTGAGGCTGGGGGTCAATTGAAAATTTCAAAACTGAGATTGATAGATTTTTGTTGGGTAAGGGGATTAAGGGTTATGGAATCCAGACGGGTATATGGAGTTAAGATACAGATCAGCCATGATCTAATTGAATGGTGGAAGAGGCTCGAGGGGCTGAATGGCCTCCTCCTGTTCCTATTTCCTGGACTGTCCAACACCCCCTGCTGAAATGGCAGGTGACGGGTGTAAAACAGGAACTAATGGAACCACAAACCTCTCCCACTCATTTCACAAAGCCTCATTTCTCCACAAGGCACAGATTTGAGCCTCGAATCGTCACAGCCCGTTCCCATGGGGTGGGATTCGGGAGTTTGACTCCCTAAAGATCAGGGGACACCACCCCAGGAACTGGCCGTCCTTAATCCATCACTGACACTGCTATCGGCCGCTCCTGATCTCACCCTGTCTGGACAGATTAGATTAGTCGCTCTCAGTCCTTTCAAGGTGTCAGCAAGGAGACTCGCAAGAAGAAAGTATCTGGAGGTCGGCAGTGACTGTGAGATTTCCCAGGAGAAGGACAGACACGGACACAATCGCTGAACAGAACCAGCGGCAGTGAAAGGAGAGACAGACTCGCTGAGGGGCACAGAGCAGGGTTTAATTCCCCTCTCACTGCCCAGGCTCTGAATACAGGCAGCGTTTGCTGTTTGTACTTCCCCCCAAATCTCATTTACAGTTTGTGGATCAAACCCCCATCTCCATTTCCAAACCCCCATCTCCATTTCCAAACCCCCATCTCCATTTCCAAACCCCCATCTCCATTTCCAACCCCCCATCTCCATTTCCAAACCCCCATCTCCATTTCCAAACCCCCATCTCCATTTCCAAACCCCCATCTCCATTTCCACCCTAACACTTTTTCACAGAGACTTTCCTGCAGGTTAAATATTGACCGTGTGTGGTTAGTGAATACAATTCTACACAAAGCACCATCAGAAATAGGCAGGAGAATTCTCTTCGGGGTAATCACAGAATCGGACAGCACAGAAGGAGGCCATTCGGCCCATCGTGCCTGTGCTGGCTCTTTGAAAGATCTTTCCCACCAGTCCCACTCCCCTCCTCTTTCCCCTGGGATTTTTTTTCCTTTTCAAGTATTTATCCGATTCCTTTTTGAAAGTTGGGCGGAGTTTGTGTGATTGACCAGACACCATGTTCTGGTCTCAATCCTCGGGTTTCGATTCATTCTGTTGACCTCCTCGGCTGTGCCTCGATATTCGGACTGGTTCTTTGATCTCGAGAATGGTGTTTGAGGTGACGAGCGTTCATTCTATTCATGGTTCGAGAGGCGCAAGTTTTGGGGTTGGGGGATCAACGTAAGAAACCTCAAAAACCCCCCAAAAAACCATAAAACCCCAAAACCCCAAAAAACCCCAAACCCCAGAATCCCTAAAACCCTAAACCCCCTAAAACCCCCGGTCAATGCAAACCCTTCGACTCACAGGTTGAGTTCTGGTCTTTGGTCAATGTTATTTCCAACACCTCTCCATCTCTCTGTCTCAATTTCTCTGTTGAAACAATAAGAGGCTGAATCAAAGAGAGTGAGTTGGGAGGAACTTTCTCTGTCAATCCATCTTTTCCCTCTTCCCCATAATTTAATTAATATTAGACAGAATCACACACTGTGTTTAGTGATGTGCTGTGGTTTGATATTCTAATACCCAATAGGGGATAAACTCAGTGTCAGTCGTGTCTCAGTGGGCAGCTCTCTCACCTCTGAGTCAGAAGGTCATGGGTTCAAGTCTCACTTGAGGGACTTCAAAACATAATCCAGGCCAACACTCCCAGTGCTACTGCTGAGGGAGTGCTGCACTGTCGGAGGGTCAGTACTGAGGGAGTGCTGCACTGTAGGTGGTGCCAACTTTTGGATGAGATGTTAAACCGAGGCACCATCTGCCTTCTTAGGCAGATCTATATGATCCCACGGCCCTATTCGAAGAAGTGCAGGGGAGTTCTCCCTCGTGTCCTGGGCCAATATTTATCCCTCAACCAACATCACTAAAATGGGTGATCTGGTCATTATCTCATTTCTGTTTATGGGATCTTGCTGTGCGTAAGTTGGCTGCTGTATTTCCCACATGACAACAGTGACCACACTTCAAAAATACTTCATTGACTGCAAAGCACTTTGGGCCGTCCTGAAGTTGTGAAAGACGCGAAATAAATACAAGTCTTTCTACTTTCCCACACTCCCATCGGGTGTAACGGGGAGTTGTGACGATGCTGTCTGACTGGGATAGACCCACCATCAGATTCCACAAATTCACAGGAGAGAGAGAAGGGGGGAGGGAGAGGAAGGAGGAGAGAGAGAGAGAGAGAGGAGAGACTTACCCTCACTGGTCAGGTGTCCGTGGGCCCTGAGTTCTGAAACAGTCCAATCTCCTGCTGCTGTTTTGCCGATCGCTCTGTTGGGAGGTCCTGAACTCTCCTCGATTCCCCTCAAGGGATCTTTCAGTGAAGGAGAGAGAGGAGAGTGAAGAGAGGAGAGTGAAGAGAGAGGAGATGAGAGAGAGAGAGAGAGTGAGAGGAGAGGCGAGGCGAGGCGAGAGAATGAGAGAGGGACAGAGAGAGAAAGGGAGAGGAGCGACAGGGATAGAGAGAGAGAGAAAGAGAGAGAGTGAACGGGGGACGAGCTGCAGGAAAGTAAATGCTATTCCACCCGAGACCCTTCACAAGACGGGAGGGCTGGGGGTGAGGAGGTGCTTTCTGTTTGGGAGGTTCCCAGAGCCGAGAGTGAATGTGACACAAGTCACTTTCTCCACAGTCGCTGCCTCTCGCTCCCTCTCATTCTCAGTCTTCACCACAGCACCTTGATCCTGGGTTTATTGATCAATCTTTGATTGGGCTGCAATGAATAATTCAAGCTGTGGGCGACAGGCTGCCTGGGTGTGTGAGGAGTGAGAGGAGGTTCCCGTGTAACCTGCTGCCTGTCTCTGCTCCCGTTATCAAGCCTTTTCTTTCCTTCTCGTCTCTCGCAGATGCTCATTAAAGGGTCTGTGTTCATTGGCCAGTGATGGGCGAATGATGACCTGTGGGGACAGATTGTCTTTCTCGGATTTCCATCGAACTGACTGAGTCCCAGTGAAAGCAAAACAACAACTGGCATTTATACAGCGGCTTTAACCGAGTAAAACGGCCCAAGGCGCTTCACAGGAGAGTAAATCAGACAAAAATTAACACCGAGACACATAAGGAGATATTAGGACAGGAGAACAAAAGCTTGGTCAAAGAGATGGGCTTTAAGGAGCATCTTAAAGGAGGAGAGAGAGGTAGAGAGGGGGAGAGGGTTAGGGAGGGAATTCCAGACTTCAGGGCCCAGGCAGGTGAAGGCACGGCCGCCAATGGTGGGGCGAAGGGAGTGGGGGATGGACAAGAGGCCAAAATTGGAGGAATTGGGTGTAGGGCTGGAGGGGGTTACAGAGATAGGGAGAGGTGTAGGGCTGGAGGAGGTTACAGAGATAGGGAGGGGTGTAGGACTGGAGGGGGTTACAGAGATAGGGAGAGGTGTAGGGCTGGAGGAGGTTACAGAGATAGGGAGGGGTGTAGGACTGGAGGGGGTTACAGAGATGGGGAGGGGTGTAGGACTGGAGGGGGTTACAGAGATAGGGAGGGGTGTCGGGCTGGAGGAGGTTACAGAGATAGGGAGGGGTGTAGGGCTGGAGGAGGTTACAGAGATAGGGAGGGGTGTAGGGCTGGAGGGGGTTACAGAGATAGGGAGGGGTGTAGGGCTGGAGGAGGTTACAGAGATTGGGAGGGGTGTAGGGCTGGAGGAGGTTACAGAGATAGGGAGGGGTGTAGGGCTGGAGGAGGTTACAGAGATAGGGAGGGGTGTAGGGCTGGAGGAGGTTACAGAGATAGGGAGGGGTGTAGGGCTGGAGGGGGTTACAGAGATAGGGAGGGGTGTAGGGTTGGAGGGGGTTACAGAGATAGGGAGGGGTGTAGGGCTGGAGGAGGTTACAGAGATTGGGAGGGGTGTAGGGCTGGAGGAGGTTACAGAGATAGGGAGGGGTGTAGGGCTGGAGGAGGTTACAGAGATAGGGAGGGGTGTAGGGCTGGAGGGGGTTACAGAGATAGGGAGGGGTGTAGGGCTGGAGGAGGTTACAGAGATTGGGAGGGGTGTAGGGCTGGAGGAGGTTACAGAGATAGGGAGGGGTGCAGGGCTGGAGGAGGATTGCTTCTGATTATTTCCCATTAACAGCGAGTGTGCCCGACATTGGATACTGTGACCTCACTTGGAACTTCCCATCCCTCCCCAGACCAGTGAAACTCTCGAGGACCCAGCCTGTAACCAGCTTCGATCAGGCCCTTCACTCTGCTCACCGAGTCCTGGTCAAACCACAGTCAGGAATCGGATCAGGCCCTTTAATCACCCACTGTTGTTGCACATAGAACCATAGAACCATAGAAAAATACAGCACAGAAGGGGGCCATTCGGCCCATCATGTCCGCGCCGGCTCGAAGAACAACCAGGTGTCCATTCTAATCCCACCTTCCAGCACTCGGTCCGTAGCCCTGCAGCTTACAGCACTTTAGGTGCAGGTCCAGGTACTTTTTAAAAGAGTTGAGGGTCCCTGCCTCTACCACCAATTCGGGCAGCGAATTCCAAACACCCACCACCCTCTGGGTAAAAAAGCTTTTCCTCATGTCCCCTCTAATCCTTCCGCCAATCAGCTTAAATCTATGTCCTCTAGTTCTTGAACTCTCCGCTGGGGGAAACAGGTACTTCCTGTCTACTCTATCTAGGCCCCTCATAATTTTGTGCACCTCAATCAAGTCTCCCCTCAGCCTCCTCTGCTCCAAGGAAAACAACCCCAGCCTATCCAATCTCTCCTCGTAGCTGCAATTTTCAAGCCCTGGCAACATTCTTGTAAATCTTCTCTGCACTCTCTCCAGAGCAATTACATCCTTCCTGTAATGTGGTGACCAGAACTGTGCACAATACTCCAGCTGTAGCCTTACCAGCGTTTTATACAGTTCCATCATTACATCCCTGTGTTTGTATTCTATACCTCGGCTAATAACGGAGAGCATTCCGTATGCCTTCTTCACAACCTTATCCACCTGCAGCCCTTTTTTTGCCTTTTCCAATATGGTGGCCGGCGCACTTCTGGCGTGTAATGAGCGTATCCTGCCCGCCATATTGGATGTTTAGGGGCCCATTTTGGGCCTGAAATCCGGGCGTGTCTCCATCGAATGTCCAGGCGGTGTTGTGAGGGGTGAGGGGACAGAGAAACAGGAGAATGAGGAATCAGTCGGAGGCGGGAGGATTCCCAGATTCACCTCACGCCGTGTGGAGACAAATTACATCCCAACGCTGCCATCTGTCAGAGTGAATTATCCCGGCCTTGCTTCAGGACCCAGTTACAACAAAGATTTCTCCAGCTGACTATTTCCAGATTCTTATTATTTCCGGCAAAACACTGAAATCGCAACAAGAAAAAAGACACATTTCTGAGCAGAAAATCGGATCATTCTGTGACTTAAACCATCACAACCTGCCCTCTCGACATTGTTCAAACGGTAGATTCAATGTTACGAGGGGAGCAGGAGTTAGTACAACACAGACTCTGGACTTTCTCCCACAGATTTCTGCCAATTACTGGACGTGACTTCAGTCTCCGAGAGCTCGTTAATCTTTATCGCAGCTCTCACACGTCCACCGACCGTCAACCAGCTCCCTGTGTCAGGTGTGGCTCAGTGGGTAGAACTCTCACCTCTGAGTCAGAAGGTCAAGGGGTCACGTCCCACTCCAGAGACTTGAGCACAAAACCCAGGCTGATAATTTGAGAGCAGGATCTCCCACACTCTGTCCATCAGCCTGTTCCATGAACCCTGTTGTATAAAATGTCGATGGGAGAAACACAGCCTCTCACACGGTTAATAAATGAACATTGAGATTCTCCTCCTTTTCAGTCCCAGGCACAGAATCCTCAGGAATAATTCTCCTGCTGATATCCCGGGTCTACGGGTCGGGTATTCTGAGCATCACCTCCATCGTTTCACCGCTTCAGATCACAGTGGGTTTGACAAACAGAATTTATCTCTTTCTTACATTTTCAATGAGCTGCCCTGTTTCAGCTTTGAAATTCTGGAGAGAGAGAAATCTGGGAGTTGTGATGATCTGGAATGCGCTGCCTGAAAGGGCGGTGGAAGCAGATTCAATAATAACTTTCAAAAGGGAATTGGAGAAATACTGGAAAAGGAGAATTTGCAGGGCTGTGGGGAGAGAGCGGGGGAGTGGGACTAATTGGAGAGATCTTTCAAAAGAGCCGCACAGGCACGATGGGCGGAGATGGACCAGTAGATAATCCACTGTTACCGGGATAAAAACATCACAACAAATCCAGGTGTCAGTCGTGGCTGAGTGGGTGGAATCTGTCCAAACATCTCCTTTGGCTCGGTGTCAAATTATGTTTGATAATCGCTCCTGTGGAGCACCTTGGGACGTTTCACGACGTTAAAGGCGCTATATAAATGCAGGTTGCTGTTGTTATGAATATTATACATTGAACAAAAACACAATTCCTGAAAAACTGAAATCTTGTGAGTGAAAGTTTTCAGTTTCCTGTTTTAAACGACGAGCCTTTGAGGGCTGTCGCTGGGAAGGTGTTTTACACAATGAGAAATATAAAGAATTTAGACATGAGGATGTGAGACATTGACAGGAGCTGGAGGTTTGAGGAGAGATTGTAATTACACCGAGGGACAGAGCTCGATCGATAGATCACTGTGTCAGATGGAATATGGAGACAATATTCCACTTGACATTTTACAGATATATCCAGAACTTTCAGTTAATTCATGTCCTCGATGGCGGGAGAATAAACAGCCGTTAAATCTCAATCCAATCTATCCTGTTCCTTGGGGGCTCCCTGAGACCGAAAAACAACTCCGGGGGAGGGGGAGGAGGGAGGGGAGGGGGTAAGAGAAGGAGAGGGGAGGAAGGCGGAGGAGGGAGAGCCCACAGACATTGAGCACAAAGGAGGTTTACAGACAGGAGAGAGGAGGGGAAGTGATGATGTCACTGAGGGTCAGCGATGGGGAAATTATTCCAGATTATCCTGTTAACCAGCGGCTCAATTATCCCCCTGTGATATTAATTATACAGAGTTACACGGGACTGGGTGAGATCCCCCTGTGATATTAATTATACAGAGTTACACGGGACTGGGTGAGATCCCCCTGTGATATTAATTATACAGAGTTACACGGGACTGGGTGAGATCCCCCCGTGATATTAATTATACAGAGTTACACGGGACTGGGTGAGATCCCCCTGTGATATTAATTATACAGAGTTACACGGGACTGGGTGAGATCCCCCCGTGATATTAATTATACAGAGTTACACGGGACTGGGTGAGATCCCCCTGTGATATTAATTATACAGAGTTACACGGGACTGGGTGAGATCCCTCCGTGATATTAATTATACAGAGTTACACGGGACTGGGTGAGATCCCCCTGTGATATTAATTATACAGAGTTACACGGGACTGGGTGAGATCCCCCTGAGATATTAATTATACAGAGTTACACGGGACTGGGTGAGATCCCCCTGTGATATTAATTATACAGAGTTACACGGGACTGGGTGAGATCCCCCTGTGATATGAATTATACAGAGTTACACGGGATTCGGTGAGATCCCCCCGTGATATTAATTATACAGAGTTACACGGGACTGGGTGAGATCCCCCCGTTATATTAATTATACAGAGTTACACGGGACTGGGTGAGATCCCCCTGTGATATTAATTATACAGAGTTACACGGGACTGGGTGAGATCCCCCTGTGATAATAATTATACAGAGTTACACGGGACTGGGTGAGATCCCCCTGTGATAATAATTATACAGAGTTACACGGGACTGGGTGAGATCCCCCTGTGATATTAATTATACAGAGTTACACGGGACTGGGTGAGATCCCCCTGTGATATTAATTATACAGAGTTACACGGGACTGGGTGAGATCCCCCCGTGATATTAATTACACAGAGTTACACGGGACTGGGTGAGATCCCCCTGTGATATTAATTATACAGAGTTACACGGGACTGGGTGAGATCCCCCCGTGATATTAATTATACAGAGTTACACGGGACTGGGTGAGATCCCCCTGTGATATTAATTATACAGAGTTACACGGGACTGGGTGAGATCCCTCTGTGATATTAATTATACAGAGTTACACGGGACTGGGTGAGATCCCCCCGTGATATTAATTATACAGAGTTACACGGGACTGGGTGAGATCCCCCCGTGATATTAATTATACAGAGTTACACGGGACTGGGTGAGATCCCCCTGTGATATTAATTATACAGAGTTACACGGGACTGGGTGAGATCCCTCTGTGATATTAATTATACAGAGTTACACGGGATTGGGTGAGATCCCCCTGTGATATTAATTATACAGAGTTACACGGGACTGGGTGAGATCCCCCTGAGATATTAATTATACAGAGTTACACGGGACTGGGTGAGATCCCCCTGTGATATTAATTATACAGAGTTACACGGGACTGGGTGAGATCCCCCTGTGATATGAATTATACAGAGTTACACGGGATTCGGTGAGATCCCCCCGTGATATTAATTATACAGAGTTACACGGGACTGGGTGAGATCCCCCCGTTATATTAATTATACAGAGTTACACGGGACTGGGTCAGATCCCCCTGTGATATTAATTATACAGAGTTACACGGGACTGGGTGAGATCCCCCTGTGATAATAATTATACAGAGTTACACGGGACTGGGTGAGATCCCCCTGTGATAATAATTATACAGAGTTACACGGGACTGGGTGAGATCCCCCTGTGATATTAATTATACAGAGTTACACGGGACTGGGTGAGATCCCCCTGTGATATTAATTATACAGAGTTACACGGGACTGGGTGAGATCCCCCCGTGATATTAATTATACAGAGTTACACGGGACTGGGTGAGATCCCCCTGTGATATTAATTATACAGAGTTACACGGGACTGGGTGAGATCCCCCCGTGATATTAATTATACAGAGTTACACGGGACTGGGTGAGATCCCCCCGTGATATTAATTATACAGAGTTACACGGGACTGGGTGAGATCCCCCCGTGATATTAATTATACAGAGTTACACGGGACTGGGTGAGATCCCCCCGTGATATTAATTATACAGAGTTACACGGGACTGGGTGAGATCCCCCCGTGATATTAATTATACAGAGTTACACGGGACTGGGTGAGATCCCCCTGTGATATTAATTATACAGAGTTACACGGGACTGGGTGAGATCCCCCTGTGATATTAATTATACAGAGTTACACGGGACTGGGTGAGATCCCTCGGTGATATTAATTATACAGAGTTACACGGGATTGGGTGAGATCCCCCTGAGATATTAATTATACAGAGTTACACGGGACTGGGTGAGATCCCCCCGTGATATAAATTATACAGAGTTACACGGGACTGGGTGAGATCCCCCCGTGATATTAATTATACAGAGTTACACGGGACTGGGTGAGATCCCCCCGTGATATTAATTATACAGAGTTACACGGGACTGGGTGAGATCCCCCCGAGATATTAATTATACAGAGTTACACGGGACTGGGTGAGATCCCCCCGTGATATTATTTATACAGAGTTACACGGGACTGGGTGAGATCCCCCCGTGATATTAATTATACAGAGTTACACGGGACTGGGTGAGATCCCCCTGTGATATTAATTATACAGAGTTACACGGGACTGGGTGAGATCCCCCCGTGATATTAATTATACAGAGTTACACGGGACTGGGTGAGATCCCCCCGTGATATTAATTATACAGAGTTACACGGGACTGGGTGAGACCCCCCCGTGATATTAATTATACAGAGTTACAGGGGACTGGGTGAGATCCCCCCGTGATATTAATTATACAGAGTTACACGGGACTGGGTGAGATCCCCCCGTGATATTAATTATACAGAGTTACACGGGACTGGGTGAGATCCCCCTGTGATATTAATTATACAGAGTTACACGGGACTGGGTGAGATCCCCCCGTGATATTAATTATACAGAGTTACACGGGACTGGGTGAGATCCCCCCGAGATATTAATTATACAGAGTTACACGGGACTGGGTGAGATCCCCCCGTGATATTATTTATACAGAGTTACACGGGACTGGGTGAGATCCCCACTGTGATATTAATTATACAGAGTTACACGGGACTGGGTGAGATCCCCCTGTGATATTAATTATACAGAGTTACACGGGACTGGGTGAGATCCCTCCGTGATATTAATTATACAGAGTTACACGGGACTGGGTGAGATCCCCCTGTGATATTAATTATACAGAGTTACACGGGACTGGGTGAGATCCCCCTGAGATATTAATTATACAGAGTTACACGGGACTGGGTGAGATCCCCCTGTGATATTAATTATACAGAGTTACACGGGACTGGGTGAGATCCCCCTGTGATATGAATTATACAGAGTTACACGTGATTCGGTGAGATCCCCCCGTGATATTAATTATACAGAGTTACACGGGACTGGGTGAGATCCCCCCGTTATATTAATTGTACAGAGTTACACGGGACTGGGTGAGATCCCCCTGTGATATTAATTATACAGAGTTACACGGGACTGGGTGAGATCCCCCTGTGATATTAATTATACAGAGTTACACGGGACTGGGTGAGATCCCCCCGTGATATTAATTATACAGAGTTACACGGGACTGGGTGAGATCCCCCCGTGATATTAATTATACAGAGTTACACGGGACAGGGTGAGATCCCCCCGTGATATTAATTATACAGAGTTACACGGGACTGGGTGAGATCCCCCCGTGATATTAATTATACAGAGTTACACGGGACTGGGTGAGATCCCCCCGAGATATTAATTATACAGAGTTACACGGGACTGGGTGAGATCCCCCCGTGATATTATTTATACAGAGTTACACGGGACTGGGTGAGATCCCCCCGTGATATTAATTATACAGAGTTACACGGGACTGGGTGAGATCCCCTGAGATATTAATTATACAGAGTTACACGGGACTGGGTGAGATCCCCCCGTGATATTAATTATACAGAGTTACACGGGACTGGGTGAGATCCCCCCGTGATATTAATTATACAGAGTTACACGGGACTGGGTGAGATCCCCCCGTGATATTAATTATACAGAGTTACACGGGACTGGGTGAGATCCCCTGTGATATTAATTATACAGAGTTACACGGGACTGGGTGAGATCCCCCCGTGATATTAATTATACAGAGTTACACGGGACTGGGTGAGATCCCCCCGTGATATTAATTATACAGAGTTACACAGGACTGGGTGAGATCCCCCCGTGATATTAATTATACAGAGTTACACGGGACTGGGTGAGATCCCCCCGTGATATTAATTATACAGAGTTACACGGGACTGGGTGAGATCCCCCCGTGATATTAATTATACAGAGTTATACGGGACTGGGTGAGATCCCCCCGTGATATTAATTATACAGAGTTACACGGGACTGGGTGAGATCCCCCCGTGATATTAATTATACAGAGTTACACGGGACTGGGTGAGATCCCCCTGTGATATTAATTATACAGAGTTACACGGGACTGGGTGAGATCCCCCTGTGATATTAATTATACAGAGTTACACGGGACTGGGTGAGATCCCCCTGTGATATTAATTGTACAGAGTTACACGGGACTGGGTGAGATCCCCCCGTGATATTATTTATACAGAGTTACACGGGACTGGGTGAGATCCCCCCGTGATATTAATTATACAGAGTTACACGGGACTGTGTGAGATCCCCCCGTGATATTAATTATACAGAGTTACACGGGACTGGGTGAGATCCCCCTGTGATATTAATTATACAGAGTTACACGGGACTGGGTGAGATCCCCCTGTGATATTAATTATACAGAGTTACACGGGACTGTGTGAGATCCCCCCGTGATATTAATTATACAGAGTTACACGGGACTGGGTGAGATCCCCCTGTGATATTAATTATACAGAGTTACACGGGACTGGGTGAGATCCCCCTGTGATATTAATTATACAGAGTTACACGGGACTGGGTGAGATCCCTCCGTGATATTAATTATACAGAGTTACACGGGACTGGGTGAGATCCCCCTGTGATATTAATTATACAGAGTTACACGGGACTGGGTGAGATCCCCCTGAGATATTAATTATACAGAGTTACACGGGACTGGGTGAGATCCCCCTGTGATATTAATTATACAGAGTTACACGGGACTGGGTGAGATCCCCCCGAGATATTAATTATACAGAGTTACACGGGACTGGGTGAGATCCCCCCGTGATATTATTTATACAGAGTTACACGGGACTGGGTGAGATCCCCCCGTGATATTAATTATACAGAGTTACACGGGACTGGGTGAGATCCCCCTGTGATATTAATTATACAGAGTTACACGGGACTGGGTGAGATCCCCCCGTGATATTAATTATACAGAGTTACACGGGACTGGGTGAGATCCCCCCGTGATATTAATTATACAGAGTTACACGGGACTGGGTGAGATCCCCTGTGATATTAATTATACAGAGTTACACGGGACTGGGTGAGATCCCCCCGTGATATTAATTATACAGAGTTACACGGGACTGTGTGAGATCCCCCCGTGATATTAATTATACAGAGTTACACGGGACTGGGTGAGATCCCCCTGTGATATTAATTATACAGAGTTACACGGGACTGGGTGAGATCCCCCTGTGATATTAATTATACAGAGTTACACGGGACTGGGTGAGATCCCTCCGTGATATTAATTATACAGAGTTACACGGGACTGGGTGAGATCCCCCTGTGATATTAATTATACAGAGTTACACGGGACTGGGTGAGATCCCCCTGAGATATTAATTATACAGAGTTACACGGGACTGGGTGAGATCCCCCGTGATATTAATTATACAGAGTTACACGGGACTGGGTGAGATCCCCCCGAGATATTAATTATACAGAGTTACACGGGACTGGGTGAGATCCCCCCGTGATATTATTTATACAGAGTTACACGGGACTGGGTGAGATCCCCCCGTGATATTAATTATACAGAGTTACACGGGACTGGGTGAGATCCCCCTGTGATATTAATTATACAGAGTTACACGGGACTGGGTGAGATCCCCCCGTGATATTAATTATACAGAGTTACACGGGACTGGGTGAGATCCCCCCGTGATATTAATTATACAGAGTTACACGGGACTGGGTGAGATCCCCCCGAGATATTAATTATACAGAGTTACACGGGACTGGGTGAGATCCCCCCGTGATATTATTTATACAGAGTTACACGGGACTGGGTGAGATCCCCACTGTGATATTAATTATACAGAGTTACACGGGACTGGGTGAGATCCCCCTGTGATATTAATTATACAGAGTTACACGGGACTGGGTGAGATCCCTCCGTGATATTAATTATACAGAGTTACACGGGACTGGGTGAGATCCCCCTGTGATATTAATTATACAGAGTTACACGGGACTGGGTGAGATCCCCCTGAGATATTAATTATACAGAGTTACACGGGACTGGGTGAGATCCCCCTGTGATATTAATTATACAGAGTTACACGGGACTGGGTGAGATCCCCCTGTGATATGAATTATACAGAGTTACACGTGATTCGGTGAGATCCCCCCGTGATATTAATTATACAGAGTTACACGGGACTGGGTGAGATCCCCCCGTTATATTAATTGTACAGAGTTACACGGGACTGGGTGAGATCCCCCTGTGATATTAATTATACAGAGTTACACGGGACTGGGTGAGATCCCCCTGTGATATTAATTATACAGAGTTACACGGGACTGGGTGAGATCCCCCCGTGATATTAATTATACAGAGTTACACGGGACTGGGTGAGATCCCCCCGTGATATTAATTATACAGAGTTACACGGGACAGGGTGAGATCCCCCCGTGATATTAATTATACAGAGTTACACGGGACTGGGTGAGATCCCCCCGTGATATTAATTATACAGAGTTACACGGGACTGGGTGAGATCCCCCCGAGATATTAATTATACAGAGTTACACGGGACTGGGTGAGATCCCCCCGTGATATTATTTATACAGAGTTACACGGGACTGGGTGAGATCCCCCCGTGATATTAATTATACAGAGTTACACGGGACTGGGTGAGATCCCCTGAGATATTAATTATACAGAGTTACACGGGACTGGGTGAGATCCCCCCGTGATATTAATTATACAGAGTTACACGGGACTGGGTGAGATCCCCCCGTGATATTAATTATACAGAGTTACACGGGACTGGGTGAGATCCCCCCGTGATATTAATTATACAGAGTTACACGGGACTGGGTGAGATCCCCTGTGATATTAATTATACAGAGTTACACGGGACTGGGTGAGATCCCCCCGTGATATTAATTATACAGAGTTACACGGGACTGGGTGAGATCCCCCCGTGATATTAATTATACAGAGTTACACAGGACTGGGTGAGATCCCCCCGTGATATTAATTATACAGAGTTACACGGGACTGGGTGAGATCCCCCCGTGATATTAATTATACAGAGTTACACGGGACTGGGTGAGATCCCCCCGTGATATTAATTATACAGAGTTATACGGGACTGGGTGAGATCCCCCCGTGATATTAATTATACAGAGTTACACGGGACTGGGTGAGATCCCCCCGTGATATTAATTATACAGAGTTACACGGGACTGGGTGAGATCCCCCTGTGATATTAATTATACAGAGTTACACGGGACTGGGTGAGATCCCCCTGTGATATTAATTATACAGAGTTACACGGGACTGGGTGAGATCCCCCTGTGATATTAATTGTACAGAGTTACACGGGACTGGGTGAGATCCCCCCGTGATATTATTTATACAGAGTTACACGGGACTGGGTGAGATCCCCCCGTGATATTAATTATACAGAGTTACACGGGACTGGGTGAGATCCCCCTGTGATATTAATTATACAGAGTTACACGGGACTGGGTGAGATCCCCCTGAGATATTAATTATACAGAGTTACACGGGACTGGGTGAGATCCCCCCGTGATATTAATTATACAGAGTTACACGGGACTGGGTGAGATCCCCCCGAGATATTAATTATACAGAGTTACACGGGACTGGGTGAGATCCCCCCGTGATATTATTTATACAGAGTTACACGGGACTGGGTGAGATCCCCCCGTGATATTAATTATACAGAGTTACACGGGACTGGGTGAGATCCCCCTGTGATATTAATTATACAGAGTTACACGGGACTGGGTGAGATCCCCCCGTGATATTAATTATACAGAGTTACACGGGACTGGGTGAGATCCCCCCGTGATATTAATTATACAGAGTTACACGGGACTGGGTGAGATCCCCCCGAGATATTAATTATACAGAGTTACACGGGACTGGGTGAGATCCCCCCGTGATATTATTTATACAGAGTTACACGGGACTGGGTGAGATCCCCACTGTGATATTAATTATACAGAGTTACACGGGACTGGGTGAGATCCCCCTGTGATATTAATTATACAGAGTTACACGGGACTGGGTGAGATCCCTCCGTGATATTAATTATACAGAGTTACACGGGACTGGGTGAGATCCCCCTGTGATATTAATTATACAGAGTTACACGGGACTGGGTGAGATCCCCCTGAGATATTAATTATACAGAGTTACACGGGACTGGGTGAGATCCCCCTGTGATATTAATTATACAGAGTTACACGGGACTGGGTGAGATCCCCCTGTGATATGAATTATACAGAGTTACACGTGATTCGGTGAGATCCCCCCGTGATATTAATTATACAGAGTTACACGGGACTGGGTGAGATCCCCCCGTTATATTAATTGTACAGAGTTACACGGGACTGGGTGAGATCCCCCTGTGATATTAATTATACAGAGTTACACGGGACTGGGTGAGATCCCCCTGTGATATTAATTATACAGAGTTACACGGGACTGGGTGAGATCCCCCCGTGATATTAATTATACAGAGTTACACGGGACTGGGTGAGATCCCCCCGTGATATTAATTATACAGAGTTACACGGGACAGGGTGAGATCCCCCCGTGATATTAATTATACAGAGTTACACGGGACTGGGTGAGATCCCCCCGTGATATTAATTATACAGAGTTACACGGGACTGGGTGAGATCCCCCCGAGATATTAATTATACAGAGTTACACGGGACTGGGTGAGATCCCCCCGTGATATTATTTATACAGAGTTACACGGGACTGGGTGAGATCCCCCCGTGATATTAATTATACAGAGTTACACGGGACTGGGTGAGATCCCCTGAGATATTAATTATACAGAGTTACACGGGACTGGGTGAGATCCCCCCGTGATATTAATTATACAGAGTTACACGGGACTGGGTGAGATCCCCCCGTGATATTAATTATACAGAGTTACACGGGACTGGGTGAGATCCCCCCGTGATATTAATTATACAGAGTTACACGGGACTGGGTGAGATCCCCTGTGATATTAATTATACAGAGTTACACGGGACTGGGTGAGATCCCCCCGTGATATTAATTATACAGAGTTACACGGGACTGGGTGAGATCCCCCCGTGATATTAATTATACAGAGTTACACAGGACTGGGTGAGATCCCCCCGTGATATTAATTATACAGAGTTACACGGGACTGGGTGAGATCCCCCCGTGATATTAATTATACAGAGTTACACGGGACTGGGTGAGATCCCCTGAGATATTAATTATACAGAGTTACACGGGACTGGGTGAGATCCCCCCGTGATATTAATTATACAGAGTTACACGGGACTGGGTGAGATCCCCCCGTGATATTAATTATACAGAGTTACACGGGACTGGGTGAGATCCCCCCGTGATATTAATTATACAGAGTTACACGGGACTGGGTGAGATCCCCTGTGATATTAATTATACAGAGTTACACGGGACTGGGTGAGATCCCCCCGTGATATTAATTATACAGAGTTACACGGGACTGGGTGAGATCCCCCCGTGATATTAATTATACAGAGTTACACAGGACTGGGTGAGATCCCCCCGTGATATTAATTATACAGAGTTACACGGGACTGGGTGAGATCCCCCCGTGATATTAATTATACAGAGTTACACGGGACTGGGTGAGATCCCCCCGTGATATTAATTATACAGAGTTATACGGGACTGGGTGAGATCCCCCCGTGATATTAATTATACAGAGTTACACGGGACTGGGTGAGATCCCCCCGTGATATTAATTATACAGAGTTACACGGGACTGGGTGAGATCCCCCTGTGATATTAATTATACAGAGTTACACGGGACTGGGTGAGATCCCCCTGTGATATTAATTATACAGAGTTACACGGGACTGGGTGAGATCCCCCTGTGATATTAATTGTACAGAGTTACACGGGACTGGGTGAGATCCCCCCGTGATATTATTTATACAGAGTTACACGGGACTGGGTGAGATCCCCCCGTGATATTAATTATACAGAGTTACACGGGACTGTGTGAGATCCCCCCGTGATATTAATTATACAGAGTTACACGGGACTGGGTGAGATCCCCCTGTGATATTAATTATACAGAGTTACACGGGACTGGGTGAGATCCCCCTGTGATATTAATTATACAGAGTTACACGGGACTGTGTGAGATCCCCCCGTGATATTAATTATACAGAGTTACACGGGACTGGGTGAGATCCCCCTGTGATATTAATTATACAGAGTTACACGGGACTGGGTGAGATCCCCCTGTGATATTAATTATACAGAGTTACACGGGACTGGGTGAGATCCCTCCGTGATATTAATTATACAGAGTTACACGGGACTGGGTGAGATCCCCCTGTGATATTAATTATACAGAGTTACACGGGACTGGGTGAGATCCCCCTGAGATATTAATTATACAGAGTTACACGGGACTGGGTGAGATCCCCCTGTGATATTAATTATACAGAGTTACACGGGACTGGGTGAGATCCCCCCGAGATATTAATTATACAGAGTTACACGGGACTGGGTGAGATCCCCCCGTGATATTATTTATACAGAGTTACACGGGACTGGGTGAGATCCCCCCGTGATATTAATTATACAGAGTTACACGGGACTGGGTGAGATCCCCCTGTGATATTAATTATACAGAGTTACACGGGACTGGGTGAGATCCCCCCGTGATATTAATTATACAGAGTTACACGGGACTGGGTGAGATCCCCCCGTGATATTAATTATACAGAGTTACACGGGACTGGGTGAGATCCCCTGTGATATTAATTATACAGAGTTACACGGGACTGGGTGAGATCCCCCCGTGATATTAATTATACAGAGTTACACGGGACTGTGTGAGATCCCCCCGTGATATTAATTATACAGAGTTACACGGGACTGGGTGAGATCCCCCTGTGATATTAATTATACAGAGTTACACGGGACTGGGTGAGATCCCCCTGTGATATTAATTATACAGAGTTACACGGGACTGGGTGAGATCCCTCCGTGATATTAATTATACAGAGTTACACGGGACTGGGTGAGATCCCCCTGTGATATTAATTATACAGAGTTACACGGGACTGGGTGAGATCCCCCTGAGATATTAATTATACAGAGTTACACGGGACTGGGTGAGATCCCCCCGTGATATTAATTATACAGAGTTACACGGGACTGGGTGAGATCCCCCCGAGATATTAATTATACAGAGTTACACGGGACTGGGTGAGATCCCCCCGTGATATTATTTATACAGAGTTACACGGGACTGGGTGAGATCCCCCCGTGATATTAATTATACAGAGTTACACGGGACTGGGTGAGATCCCCCTGTGATATTAATTATACAGAGTTACACGGGACTGGGTGAGATCCCCCCGTGATATTAATTATACAGAGTTACACGGGACTGGGTGAGATCCCCCCGTGATATTAATTATACAGAGTTACACGGGACTGGGTGAGACCCCCCCGTGATATTAATTATACAGAGTTACAGGGGACTGGGTGAGATCCCCCCGTGATATTAATTATACAGAGTTACACGGGACTGGGTGAGATGCCCCTGTGATATTAATTATACAGAGTTACACGGGACTGGGTGAGATCCCCCCGTGATATTAATTATACAGAGTTACACGGGACTGGGTGAGATCCCCCTGTGATATTAATTATACAGAGTTACACGGGACTGGGTGAGATCCCCCCGTGATATTAATTATACAGAGTTACACGGGACTGGGTGAGATCCCCCTGTGATATTAATTATACAGAGTTACACGGGACTGGGTGAGATCCCCCCGTGATATTAATTATACAGAGTTACACGGGACTGGGTGAGATCCCCCCGAGATATTAATTATACAGAGTTACACGGGACTGGGTGAGATCCCCCCGTGATATTATTTATACAGAGTTACACGGGACTGGGTGAGATCCCCACTGTGATATTAATTATACAGAGTTACACGGGACTGGGTGAGATCCCCCTGTGATATTAATTATACAGAGTTACACGGGACTGGGTGAGATCCCTCCGTGATATTAATTATACAGAGTTACACGGGACTGGGTGAGATCCCCCTGTGATATTAATTATACAGAGTTACACGGGACTGGGTGAGATCCCCCTGAGATATTAATTATACAGAGTTACACGGGACTGTGTGAGATCCCCCTGTGATATTAATTATACAGAGTTACACGGGACTGGGTGAGATCCCCCTGTGATATGAATTATACAGAGTTACACGTGATTCGGTGAGATCCCCCCGTGATATTAATTATACAGAGTTACACGGGACTGGGTGAGATCCCCCCGTTATATTAATTGTACAGAGTTACACGGGACTGGGTGAGATCCCCCTGTGATATTAATTATACAGAGTTACACGGGACTGGGTGAGATCCCCCTGTGATATTAATTATACAGAGTTACACGGGACTGGGTGAGATCCCCCCGTGATATTAATTATACAGAGTTACACGGGACTGGGTGAGATCCCCCCGTGATATTAATTATACAGAGTTACACGGGACAGGGTGAGATCCCCCCGTGATATTAATTATACAGAGTTACACGGGACTGGGTGAGATCCCCCCGTGATATTAATTATACAGAGTTACACGGGACTGGGTGAGATCCCCCCGAGATATTAATTATACAGAGTTACACGGGACTGGGTGAGATCCCCCCGTGATATTATTTATACAGAGTTACACGGGACTGGGTGAGATCCCCCCGTGATATTAATTATACAGAGTTACACGGGACTGGGTGAGATCCCCTGAGATATTAATTATACAGAGTTACACGGGACTGGGTGAGATCCCCCCGTGATATTAATTATACAGAGTTACACGGGACTGGGTGAGATCCCCCCGTGATATTAATTATACAGAGTTACACGGGACTGGGTGAGATCCCCCCGTGATATTAATTATACAGAGTTACACGGGACTGGGTGAGATCCCCTGTGATATTAATTATACAGAGTTACACGGGACTGGGTGAGATCCCCCCGTGATATTAATTATACAGAGTTACACGGGACTGGGTGAGATCCCCCCGTGATATTAATTATACAGAGTTATACGGGACTGGGTGAGATCCCCCCGTGATATTAATTATACAGAGTTACACGGGACTGGGTGAGATCCCCCCGTGATATTAATTATACAGAGTTACACGGGACTGGGTGAGATCCCCCTGTGATATTAATTATACAGAGTTACACGGGACTGGGTGAGATCCCCCCGTGATATTAATTATACAGAGTTACACGGGACTGGGTGAGATCCCCCTGTGATATTAATTATACAGAGTTACACGGGACTGGGTGAGATCCCCCTGTGATATTAATTATACAGAGTTACACGGGACTGGGTGAGATCCCCCTGTGATATTAATTATACAGAGTTACACGGGACTGGGTGAGATCCCCCTGTGATATTAATTGTACAGAGTTACACGGGACTGGGTGAGATCCCCCCGTGATATTATTTATACAGAGTTACACGGGACTGGGTGAGATCCCCCCGTGATATTAATTATACAGAGTTACACGGGACTGGGTGAGATCCCTCCGTGATATTAATTATACAGAGTTACACGGGACTGGGTGAGATCCCCCTGTGATATTAATTATACAGAGTTACACGGGACTGGGTGAGATCCCCCTGAGATATTAATTATACAGAGTTACACGGGACTGGGTGAGATCCCCCCGTGATATTAATTATACAGAGTTACACGGGACTGGGTGAGATCCCCCCGAGATATTAATTATACAGAGTTACACGGGACTGGGTGAGATCCCCCCGTGATATTATTTATACAGAGTTACACGGGACTGGGTGAGATCCCCCCGTGATATTAATTATACAGAGTTACACGGGACTGGGTGAGATCCCCCTGTGATATTAATTATACAGAGTTACACGGGACTGGGTGAGATCCCCCCGTGATATTAATTATACAGAGTTACACGGGACTGGGTGAGATCCCCCCGTGATATTAATTATACAGAGTTACACGGGACTGGGTGAGACCCCCCCCGTGATATTAATTATACAGAGTTACAGGGGACTGGGT
The DNA here is from genome assembly GCF_035084215.1 of Heptranchias perlo. Taxonomy (NCBI): domain Eukaryota; kingdom Metazoa; phylum Chordata; class Chondrichthyes; order Hexanchiformes; family Hexanchidae; genus Heptranchias; species Heptranchias perlo. The sequence continues at coordinate 57,084 of NW_027139445.1, read as the reverse complement.
GAGATCCCCCCGTGATATTAATTATACAGAGTTACACGGGACTGGGTGAGATCCCCCCGTGATATTAATTATACAGAGTTACACGGGACTGGGTGAGATCCCCCTGTGATATTAATTATACAGAGTTACACGGGACTGGGTGAGATCCCCCCGTGATATTAGTTATACAGAGTTACACGGGACTGGGTGAGATCCCCCCGAGATATTAATTATACAGAGTTACACGGGACTGGGTGAGATCCCCCCGTGATATTATTTATACAGAGTTACACGGGACTGGGTGAGATCCCCACTGTGATATTAATTATACAGAGTTACACGGGACTGGGTGAGATCCCCCTGTGATATTAATTATACAGAGTTACACGGGACTGGGTGAGATCCCTCCGTGATATTAATTATACAGAGTTACACGGGACTGGGTGAGATCCCCCTGTGATATTAATTATACAGAGTTACACGGGACTGGGTGAGATCCCCCTGAGATATTAATTATACAGAGTTACACGGGACTGGGTGAGATCCCCCTGTGATATTAATTATACAGAGTTACACGGGACTGGGTGAGATCCCCCTGTGATATGAATTATACAGAGTTACACGTGATTCGGTGAGATCCCCCCGTGATATTAATTATACAGAGTTACACGGGACTGGGTGAGATCCCCCCGTTATATTAATTGTACAGAGTTACACGGGACTGGGTGAGATCCCCCTGTGAAATTAATTATACAGAGTTACACGGGACTGGGTGAGATCCCCCTGTGATATTAATTATACAGAGTTACACGGGACTGGGTGAGATCCCCCCGTGATATTAATTATACAGAGTTACACGGGACTGGGTGAGATCCCCCCGTGATATTAATTATACAGAGTTACACGGGACAGGGTGAGATCCCCCCGTGATATTAATTATACAGAGTTACACGGGACTGGGTGAGATCCCCCCGAGATATTAATTATACAGAGTTACACGGGACTGGGTGAGATCCCCCCGTGATATTATTTATACAGAGTTACACGGGACTGGGTGAGATCCCCCCGTGATATTAATTATACAGAGTTACACGGGACTGGGTGAGATCCCCTGAGATATTAATTATACAGAGTTACACGGGACTGGGTGAGATCCCCCCGTGATATTAATTATACAGAGTTACACGGGACTGGGTGAGATCCCCCCGTGATATTAATTATACAGAGTTACACGGGACTGGGTGAGATCCCCCCGTGATATTAATTATACAGAGTTACACGGGACTGGGTGAGATCCCCTGTGATATTAATTATACAGAGTTACACGGGACTGGGTGAGATCCCCCCGTGATATTAATTATACAGAGTTACACGGGACTGGGTGAGATCCCCCCGTGATATTAATTATACAGAGTTATACGGGACTGGGTGAGATCCCCCCGTGATATTAATTATACAGAGTTACACGGGACTGGGTGAGATCCCCCCGTGATATTAATTATACAGAGTTACACGGGACTGGGTGAGATCCCCCTGTGATATTAATTATACAGAGTTACACGGGACTGGGTGAGATCCCCCCGTGATATTAATTATACAGAGTTACACGGGGCTGGGTGAGATCCCCCTGTGATATTAATTATACAGAGTTACACGGGACTGGGTGAGATCCCCCTGTGATATTAATTATACAGAGTTACACGGGACTGGGTGAGATCCCCCTGTGATATTAATTATACAGAGTTACACGGGACTGGGTGAGATCCCCCTGTGATATTAATTGTACAGAGTTACACGGGACTGGGTGAGATCCCCCCGTGTTATTATTTATACAGAGTTACACGGGACTGGGTGAGATCCCCCCGTGATATTAATTATACAGAGTTACACGGGACTGGGTGAGATCCCCCTGTGATATTAATTATACAGAGTTACACGGGACTGTGTGAGATCCCCCCGTGATATTAATTATACAGAGTTACACGGGACTGGGTGAGATCCCCCTGTGATATTAATTATACAGAGTTACACGGGACTGGGTGAGATCCCCCTGTGATATTAATTATACAGAGTTACACGGGACTGGGTGAGATCCCTCCGTGATATTAATTATACAGAGTTACACGGGACTGGGTGAGATCCCCCTGTGATATTAATTATACAGAGTTACACGGGACTGGGTGAGATCCCCCTGAGATATTAATTATACAGAGTTACACGGGACTGGGTGAGATCCCCCTGTGATATTAATTATACAGAGTTACACGGGACTGGGTGAGATCCCCCTGTGATATGAATTATACAGAGTTACACGGGATTCGGTGAGATCCCCCCGTGATATTAATTATACAGAGTTACACGGGACTGGGTGAGATCCCCCCGTTATATTAATTATACAGAGTTACACGGGACTGGGTGAGATCCCCCTGTGATATTAATTATACAGAGTTACACGGGACTGGGTGAGATCCCCCTGTGATAATAATTATACAGAGTTACACGGGACTGGGTGAGATCCCCCCGTGATATTAATTATACAGAGTTACACGGGACTGGGTGAGATCCCCCCGTGATATTAATTATACAGAGTTACACGGGACTGGGTGAGATCCTCCTGTGATATTAATTATACAGAGTTACACGGGACTGGGTGAGATCCCCCCGTGATATTAATTATACAGAGTTACACGGGACTGGGTGAGATCCCCCCGTGATATTAATTATACAGAGTTACACGGGACTGGGTGAGATCCCCCCGTGATATTAATTATACAGAATTACACGGGACTGGGTGAGATCCCCCCGTGATATTAATTATACAGAGTTACACGGGACTGGGTGAGATCCCCCCGTGATATTAATTATACAGAGTTACACGGGACTGGGTGAGATCCCCCTGTGATATTAATTATACAGAGTTACACGGGACTGGGTGAGATCCCCCCGTGATATTAATTATACAGAGTTACACGGGACTGGGTGAGATCCCCCCGTGATATTAATTATACAGAGTTACACGGGACTGGGTGAGATCCCCCTGTGATATTAATTATACAGAGTTACACGGGACTGGGTGAGATCCCTCTGTGATATTAATTATACAGAGTTACACGGGATTGGGTGAGATCCCCCTGAGATATTAATTATACAGAGTTACACGGGACTGGGTGAGATCCCCCCGTGATATAAATTATACAGAGTTACACGGGACTGGGTGAGATCCCCCCGTGATATTAATTATACAGAGTTACACGGGACTGGGTGAGATCCCCCCGTGATATTAATTATACAGAGTTACACGGGACTGGGTGAGATCCCCCCGAGATATTAATTATACAGAGTTACACGGGACTGGGTGAGATCCCCCCGTGATATTATTTATACAGAGTTACACGGGACTGGGTGAGATCCCCCCGTGATATTAATTATACAGAGTTACACGGGACTGGGTGAGATCCCCCTGTGATATTAATTATACAGAGTTACACGGGACTGGGTGAGATCCCCCCGTGATATTAATTATACAGAGTTACACGGGACTGGGTGAGATCCCCCCGTGATATTAATTATACAGAGTTACACGGGACTGGGTGAGACCCCCCCGTGATATTAATTATACAGAGTTACAGGGGACTGGGTGAGATCCCCCCGTGATATTAATTATACAGAGTTACACGGGACTGGGTGAGATCCCCCCGTGATATTAATTATACAGAGTTACACGGGACTGGGTGAGATCCCCCTGTGATATTAATTATACAGAGTTACACGGGACTGGGTGAGATTCCCCCGTGATATTAATTATACAGAGTTACACGGGACTGGGTGAGATCCCCCCGAGATATTAATTATACAGAGTTACACGGGACTGGGTGAGATCCCCCCGTGATATTATTTATACAGAGTTACACGGGACTGGGTGAGATCCCTCCGTGATATTAATTATACAGAGTTACACGGGACTGGGTGAGATCCCCCTGTGATATTAATTATACAGAGTTACACGGGACTGGGTGAGATCCCCCTGAGATATTAATTATACAGAGTTACACGGGACTGGGTGAGATCCCCCTGTGATATTAATTATACAGAGTTACACGGGACTGGGTGAGATCCCCCTGTGATATGAATTATACAGAGTTACACGTGATTCGGTGAGATCCCCCCGTGACATTAATTATACAGAGTTACACGGGACTGGGTGAGATCCCCCCGTTATATTAATTGTACAGAGTTACACGGGACTGGGTGAGATCCCCCTGTGATATTAATTATACAGAGTTACACGGGACTGGGTGAGATCCCCCTGTGATATTAATTATACAGAGTTACACGGGACTGGGTGAGATCCCCCCGTGATATTAATTATACAGAGTTACACGGGACTGGGTGAGATCCCCCCGTGATATTAATTATACAGAGTTACACGGGACAGGGTGAGATCCCCCCGTGATATTAAGTTTCAGAGTTACACGGGACTGGGTGAGATCCCCCCGTGATATTAATTATACAGAGTTACACGGGACTGGGTGAGATCCCCCCGAGATATTAATTATACAGAGTTACACGGGACTGGGTGAGATCCCCCCGTGATATTATTTATACAGAGTTACACGGGACTGGGTGAGATCCCCCCGTGATATTAATTATACAGAGTTACACGGGACTGGGTGAGATCCCCTGAGATATTAATTATACAGAGTTACACGGGACTGGGTGAGATCCCCCCCAGATATTAATTATACAGAGTTACACGGGACTGGGTGAGATCCCCCCGTGATATTAATTATACAGAGTTACACGGGACTGGGTGAGATCCCCCCGTGATATTAATTATACAGAGTTACACGGGACTGGGTGAGATCCCCTGTGATATTAATTATACAGAGTTACACGGGACTGGGTGAGATCCCCCCGTGATATTAATTATACAGAGTTACACGGGACTGGGTGAGATCCCCCCGTGATATTAATTATACAGAGTTATACGGGACTGGGTGAGATCCCCCCGTGATATTAATTATACAGAGTTACACGGGACTGGGTGAGATCCCCCCGTGATATTAATTATACAGAGTTACACGGGACTGGGTGAGATCCCCCTGTGATATTAATTATACAGAGTTACACGGGACTGGGTGAGATCCCCCCGTGATATTAATTATACAGAGTTACACGGGACTGGGTGAGATCCCCCTGTGATATTAATTATACAGACTTACACGGGACTGGGTGAGATCCCCCTGTGATATTAATTATACAGAGTTACACGGGACTGGGTGAGATCCCCCTGTGATATTAATTGTACAGAGTTACACGGGACTGGGTGAGATCCCCCCGTGATATTAATTATACAGAGTTACACGGGACTGGGTGAGATCCCCCTGTGATATTAATTATACAGAGTTACACGGGACTGGGTGAGATCCCCCTGTGATATTAATTATACAGAGTTACACGGGACTGGGTGAGATCCCCCTGTGATATTAATTATACAGAGTTACACGGGACTGGGTGAGATCCCTCTGTGATATTAATTATACAGAGTTACACGGGACTGGGTGAGATCCCCCTGTGATATTAATTATACAGAGTTACACGGGACTGGGTGAGATCCCCCTGTGATATTAATTATACAGAGTTACACGGGACTGGGTGAGATCCCCCTGTGATATTAATTGTACAGAGTTACACGGGACTGGGTGAGATCCCCCCGTGATATTATTTATACAGAGTTACACGGGACTGGGTGAGATCCCCCCGTGATATTAATTATACAGAGTTACACGGGACTGGGTGAGATCCCCCTGTGATATTAATTATACAGAGTTACACGGGACTGGGTGAGATCCCCCCGTGATATTAATTATACAGAGTTACACGGGACTGGGTGAGATCCCCCTGTGATATTAATTGTACAGAGTTACACGGGACTGGGTGAGATCCCCCTGTGATATTAATTATACAGAGTTACACGGGACTGGGTGAGATCCCCCTGAGATATTAATTATACAGAGTTACACGGGACTGGGTGAGATCCCCCCTGTGATATTAATTATACAGAGTTACACGGGACTGGGTGAGATCCCCCCGTGATATTAATTATACAGAGTTACACGGGACTGGGTGAGATCCCCCTGTGATATTAATTATACAGAGTTACACGGGACTGGGTGAGATCCCCCTGTGATATTAATTATACAGAGTTACACGGGACTGGGTGAGATCCCCCTGTGATATTAATTGTACAGAGTTACACGGGACTGGGTGAGATCCCCCTGTGATATTAATTATACAGAGTTACACGGGACTGGGTGAGATCCCCCTGAGATATTAATTATACAGAGTTACACGGGACTGTGTGAGATCCCCCTGTGATATTAATTATACAGAGTTACACGGGACTGGGTGAGATCCCCCTGTGATATTAATTATACAGAGTTACACGGGACTGGGTGAGATCCCCCCTGTGATATTAATTATACAGAGTTACACGGGACTGGGTGAGATCCCCCCGTGATATTAATTATACAGAGTTACACGGGACTGGGTGAGATCCCCCCGTGATATTAATTATACAGAGTTACACGGGACTGGGTGAGATCCCCCTGTGATATTAATTATACAGAGTTACACGGGACTGGGTGAGATCCCCCTGTGATATTAATTATACAGAGTTACACGGGACTGGGTGAGATCCCCCTGTGATATTAATTATACAGAGTTACACGGGACTGGGTGAGATCCCCCTGTGATATTAATTATACAGAGTTACACGGGACTGGGTGAGATCCCCCCGTGATATTAATTATACAGAGTTACACGGGACTGGGTGAGATCCCCCTGTGATATTAATTATACAGAGTTACACGGGACAGGGTGAGATCCCCCTGTGATATTAATTATACAGACTTACACGGGACTGGGTGAGATCCCCCTGTGATATTAATTATACAGACTTACACGGGACTGGGTGAGATCCCCCCTGTGATATTAATTATACAGCGTTACACGGGACTGGGTGAGATCCCCCTGTGATATTAATTATACAGAGTTACACGGGACTGGGTGAGATCCCCCTGTGATATTAATTATACAGAGTTACACGGGACTGGGTGAGATCCCCCTGTGATATTAATTATACAGAGTTACACAGGACTGGGTGAGATCCCCCTGTGATATTAATTATACAGAGTTACACGGGACTGGGTGAGATCCCCCTGTGATATTAATTGTACAGAGTTACACGAGACTGGGTGAGATCCCCCCGTGATATTATTTCTACAGAGTTACACGGGACTGGGTGAGATCCCCCCGTGATATTAATTATACAGAGTTACACGGGACTGGGTGAGATCCCCCTGTGATATTAATTATACAGAGTTACACGGGACTGTTTGAGATCCCCCCGTGATATTAATTATACAGAGTTACACGGGACTGGGTGAGATCCCCCTGTGATATTAATTGTACAGAGTTCCACGGGACTGGGTGAGATCCCCCTGTGATATTAATTATACAGAGTTACACGGGACTGGGTGAGATCCCCCTGAGATATTAATTATACAGAGTTACACGGGACTGGGTGAGATCCCCCCTGTGATATTAATTATACAGAGTTACACGGGACTGGGTGAGATCCCCCTGTGATATTAATTATACAGAGTTACACGGGACTGGGTGAGATCCCCCTGTGATATTAATTATACAGAGTTACACGGGACTGGGTGAGATCCCCCTGTGATATTAATTATACAGAGTTACACAGGACTGGGTGAGATCCCCCTGTGATATTAATTATACAGAGTTACACGGGACTGGGTGAGATCCCCCCTGTGATATTAATTATACAGAGTTACACGGGACTGGGTGAGATCCCCCCGTGATATTAATTATACAGAGTTACACGGGACTGGGTGAGATCCCCCTGTGATATTAATTATACAGAGTTACACGGGACTGGGTGAGATCCCCCTGTGATATTAATTATACAGAGTTACACGGGACTGGGTGAGATCCCCCTGTGATATTAATTGTACAGAGTTACACGGGACTGGGTGAGATCCCCCTGTGATATTAATTATACAGAGTTACACGGGACTGGGTGAGATCCCCCTGAGATATTAATTATACAGAGTTACACGGGACTGGGTGAGATCCTCCCTGTGATATTAATTATACAGAGTTACACGGGACTGGGTGAGATCCCCCTGTGATATTAATTATACAGAGTTACACGGGACTGGGTGAGATCCCCCCTGTGATATTAATTATACAGAGTTACACGGGACTGGGTGAGATCCCCCCGTGATATTAATTATACAGAGTTACACGGGACTGGGTGAGATCCCCCTGTGATATTAATTATACAGAGTTACACGGGACTGGGTGAGATCCCCCTGTGATATTAATTATACAGAGTTACACGGGACTGGGTGAGATCCCCCTGTGATATTAATTGTACAGAGTTACACGGGACTGGGTGAGATCCCCCTGTGATATTAATTATACAGAGTTACACGGGACTGGGTGAGATCCCCCTGAGATATTAATTATACAGAGTTACACGGGACTGGGTGAGATCCCCCCTGTGATATTAATTATACAGAGTTACACGGGACTGGGTGAGATCCCCCTGTGATATTAATTATACAGAGTTACACGGGACTGGGTGAGATCCCCCCTGTGATATTAATTATACAGAGTTACACGGGACTGGGTGAGATCCCCCCGTGATATTAATTATACAGAGTTACACGGGACTGGGTGAGATCCCCCTGTGATATTAATTATACAGAGTTACACGGGACTGGGTGAGATCCCCCTGTGATATTAATTATACAGAGTTACACGGGACTGGGTGAGATCCCCCTGTGATATTAATTATACAGAGTTACACGGGACTGGGTGAGATCCCCCTGTGATATTAATTATACAGAGTTACACGGGACTGGGTGAGATCCCCCCGTGATATTAATTATACAGAGTTACACGGGACTGGGTGAGATCCCCCTGTGATATTAATTATACAGAGTTACACGGGACTGGGTGAGATCCCCCTGTGATATTAATTATACAGAGTTACACTGGACTGGGTGAGATCCCCCTGTGATATTAATTATACAGAGTTACACGGGACTGGGTGAGATCCCCCTGTGATATTAATTGTACAGAGTTACACGAGACTGGGTGAGATCCCCCCGTGATATTATTTATACAGAGTTACACGGGACTGGGTGAGATCCCCCCGTGATATTAATTATACAGAGTTACACGGGACTGGGTGAGATCCCCCTGTGATATTAATTATACAGAGTTACACGGGACTGTGTGAGATCCCCCCGTGATATTAATTATACAGAGTTACACGGGACTGGGTGAGATCCCCCTGTGATATTAATTGTACAGAGTTCCACGGGACTGGGTGAGATCCCCCTGTGATATTAATTATACAGAGTTACACGGGACTGGGTGAGATCCCCCTGAGATATTAATTATACAGAGTTACACGGGACTGGGTGAGATCCCCCCTGTGATATTAATTATACAGAGTTACACGGGACTGGGTGAGATCCCCCTGTGATATTAATTATGCAGAGTTACACGGGACTGGGTGAGATCCCCCTGTGATATTAATTATACAGAGTTACACGGGACTGGGTGAGATCCCCCTGTGATATTAATTATACAGAGTTACACAGGACTGGGTGAGATCCCCCTGTGATATTAATTATACAGAGTTACACGGGACTGGGTGAGATCCCCCTGTGATATTAATTGTACAGAGTTACACGAGACTGGGTGAGATCCCCCCGTGATATTATTTATACAGAGTTACACGGGACTGGGTGAGATCCCCCCGTGATATTAATTATACAGAGTTACACGGGACTGGGTGAGATCCCCCTGTGATATTAATTATACAGAGTTACACGGGACTGTGTGAGATCCCCCCGTGATATTAATTATACAGAGTTACACGGGACTGGGTGAGATCCCCCTGTGATATTAATTGTACAGAGTTCCACGGGACTGGGTGAGATCCCCCTGTGATATTAATTATACAGAGTTACACGGGACTGGGTGAGATCCCCCTGAGATATTAATTATACAGAGTTACACGGGACTGGGTGAGATCCCCCCGTGATATTAATTATACAGAGTTACACGGGACTGGGTGAGATCCCCCTGTGATATTAATTATACAGAGTTACACGGGACTGGGTGAGATCCCCCTGTGATATTAATTATACAGAGTTACACGGGACTGGGTGAGATCCCCCTGTGATATTAATTATACAGAGTTACACGGGACTGGGTGAGATCCTCCTGTGATATTAATTATACAGAGTTACACGGGACTGGGTGAGATCCCCCTGAGATATTAATTATACAGAGTTACACGGGACTGGGTGAGATCCCCCCTGTGATATTAATTATACAGAGTTACACGGGACTGGGTGAGATCCCCCTGTGATATTAATTATACAGAGTTACACGGGACTGGGTGAGATCCCCCCTGTGATATTAATTATACAGAGTTACACGGGACTGGGTGAGATCCCCCCGTGATATTAATTATACAGAGTTACACGGGACTGGGTGAGATCCCCCTGCGATATTAATTATACAGAGTTACACGGGACTGGGTGAGATCCCCCTGTGATATTAATTATACAGAGTTACACGGGACTGGGTGAGATCCCCCCTGTGATATTAATTATACAGAGTTACACGGGACTGGGTGAGATCCCCCTGTGATATTAATTATACAGAGTTACACGGGACTGGGTGAGATCCCCCTGTGATATTAATTATACAGAGTTACACGGGACTGGGTGAGATCCCCCCGTGATATTAATTATACAGAGTTACACGGGACTGGGTGAGATCCCCCTGTGATATTAATTATACAGAGTTACACGGGACTGGGTGAGATCCCCCCGTGATATTAATTATACAGACTTACACGGGATTGGGTGAGATCCCCCTGTGATATTAATTATACAGACTTACACGGGACTGGGTGAGATCCCCCCTGTGATATTAATTATACAGCGTTACACGGGACTGGGTGAGATCCCCCTGTGATATTAATTATACAGAGTTACACGGGACTGGGTGAGATCCCCCTGTGATATTAATTATACAGAGTTACACGGGACTGGGTGAGATCCCCCTGTGATATTAATTATACAGAGTTACACGGGACTGGGTGAGATCCCCCCGTGATATTAATTATACAGAGTTACACGGGACTGGGTGAGATCCCCCCTGTGATATTAATTATACAGAGTTACACGGGACTGGGTGAGATCCCCCATGATATTAATTATACAGCGTTACACGGGACTGTGTGAGATCCCCCTGTGATATTAATTATACAGAGTTACACTGGACTGGGTGAGATCCCCCCGTGATATTAATTATACAGAGTTACACGGGACTGGGTGAGATTCCCCTGTGATATTAATTATACAGAGTTACACGGGACTGGGTGAGATCCCCCTGTGATATTAATTATACAGAGTTACACAGGACTGGGTGAGATCCCCCTGTGATATTAATTATACAGAGTTACACGGGACTGGGTGAGATTCCCCTGTGATATTAATTATACAGAGTTACACGGGACTGGGTGAGATCCCCCTGTGATATTAATTATACAGAGTTACACGGGACTGGGTGAGATCCCCCTGTGATATTAATTATACAGAGTTACACGGGACTGGGTGTGATCCCCCTGTGATATTAATTCTACAGAGTTACACGGGACTGGGTGAGATCCGATATATTAATGTTTTTCCACATCGAGGTGGGGATGGGGAGCAGACCCTGAGGTGATGAACTGTCGCCCACAGAGGGTTTATCTGGAGAATGAAACATGAACCTACTCTCACCTCGCCCTTTACAGAATCTCCCAACTCACCCACAGTCCTCTCCTATCTCGGGTCTGAATTATTTCTGGATTATTTTCCCCTCCTCACTTCTTGGGATCATTTTTCTTTCATCGCTCCCTTCAGCAGAGAAACAAACTGCCGATTGAGACCCACACCCCAGGGGGGGTGATGTTTAATCTCCTCACTGTTTTAAGAACAGTCGGAGGATGAATTTTCACTGAACTGTCCCACAGATAACCTTGAAATGTGCTGTGGTGGAGGAGAGAGATTCCCTGATGGAACCCCATCTTAACAGAAATAAAGAGGGAGGAAATAAACAGGGCGGGAAAATGCAGCAAAAAGCCCAGTGTTTGTCCATTGTGGTTCGAGCTGGTGAAAAGGGACCTTAAATCACCACAAGGTCAACAGATAAACAGAGTTTCATCATCGGACCAACTCCAGGGGAATCTCTCAATGTTTGCAATCACTGGCAGTAATATTGACTCCCGAGGTGATTCTGCTCCTTGACGCTGATGTTGGGGAGACATTTTGTGTAAATGTCGTGGTTCTGTTACTGGACCAATAATCCCGAGATCGTGAGTTCAAATCCCACCAGAGCAGATTGAGAATTTTGGATTCAGTTTCAGAAATAAATCTGGAAATAAAAATCTGGTCTCAATAAAAGTGACCATGAAACTGTCGGATTGTCGTAAAAACCCAACTGGTTCACTAATGTCCTTTAGGGAAGGAAACCTGCCGTCCTTACCCGGTCTGGGCCTATATGTGACTCCAGTCCCACACCAACGTGGTTGACTCTTAACCTCCCTCTGAAGTGGTCCAGCGAGACACTCAGTTTGTATCAAACCCGCTACCAGTGGTTCAAGAAGGCCCAGCACCACCTTCTCAGGGCAACTAGGGATGGGCAATAAATGCCGGCCTTGCCAGCGACGCCCACATCCCCAGAATTAATAATAAAAATCAGTCCAGAGAGATTTTTTATTGTTGATTCTGTTCCATCTTTCTCAGTGTTTGTGTCTGTGAAACTGTCGGGTAAATTGGGGAAGGAGAAAGATGGAAAGACCTTCTTTGCAAATCCCTCCATGGCCTCGCCTCCCCCTATCTCTACAACCCTCCGAGATCTCTGTAATCTCTCCCCATCTCTACAACCCTCCGAGATCTCTGTAACCTCCCCCTATCTCTACAACCCTCCGAGATCTCTGTAATCTCCCCCGATCTCTGCAACCCTCCGAGATCTCTGTAACCTCCCCCTATCTCTACAACCCTCTGAGATCTCTGTAACCTCCTCCTATCTCTACAACCCTCCAAGATCTCTGTAACCTCCCCTTATCTCTACAACCCTCCGAGACCTCTGTAACCTCCCCCTATCTCTACATCCCTCCGAGATCTCTGTAACCTCCTCCTATCTCTACAACCCTCCGAGATCTCTGTAACCTCCCCCTATCTCTACAACCCTCCGAGATCTCTGTAACCTCCCCCTATCTCTACAACCCTCCGAGATCTCTGTAATCTCCCCCTATCTCTACAACCCTCTAAGATCTCTGTAACCTCCCCCTATCTCGACAACCCTCCGAGATCTCTGTAACCTCCTCCTATCTCTACAACCCTCCGAGATCTCTGTAACCTCCCCCTATCTCTACAACCCTCCGAAATCTCTGTAACCTCCCCCTATCTCTACAACCCTCCGAGATCTCTGTAATCTCCCCCTATCTCTACAACCCTCTAAGATCTCTGTAACCTCCCCCTATCTCTACAACCCTCCGAGATCTCTGTAACCTCCTCCTATCTCTACAACCCTCCGAAATCTCTGTAATCTCCCCCTATCTCTACAACCCTCCGAGATCTCTGTAACCTCCTCCTATCTCTACAACCCTCCGAGATCTCTGTAACCTCCCCCTATCTCTACAACCCTCCGAGATCTCTGTAACCTCCCCCTATCTCTACAACCCTCCGAGATCTCTGTAACCTCCCCCTATCTCTGCAACCCTCCGAGATCTCTGTAATCTCCCCCTATCTCTACAACCCTCTAAGATCTCTGTAACCTCCCCCTATCTCGACAACCCTCCGAGATCTCTGTAACCTCCTCCTATCTCTACAACCCTCCGAGATCTCTGTAACCTCCCCCTATCTCTACAACCCTCCGAAATCTCTGTAACCTCCCCCTATCTCTACAACCCTCCGAGATCTCTGTAATCTCCCCCTATCTCTACAACCCTCTAAGATCTCTGTAACCTCCCCCTATCTCTACAACCCTCCGAGATCTCTGTAACCTCCTCCTATCTCTACAACCCTCCGAAATCTCTGTAATCTCCCCCTATCTCTACAACCCTCCGAGATCTCTGTAACCTCCTCCTATCTCTACAACCCTCCGAGATCTCTGTAACCTCCCCCTATCTCTACAACCCTCCGAGATCTCTGTAACCTCCCCCTATCTCTACAACCCTCCGAGATCTCTGTAACCTCCCCCTATCTCTACAACCATAGGAACATAGGAACAGGAATAGGACATTCAGCCCCTCGTGCCTGCTCCACCATTTGATAAGATCATGGCTGCTCTGTGATCTAACTCCATATACCTGCCTTTGGCCCAGATCCCTTAATACCTTTGGTTGCCAAAAAACTATCTATCTCAGATTTAAATTTAGCAATTGAGCTAGTATCAATTGCCATTTGTGGAAGAGAGTTCCAAACTTCTACCACCCTTTGTGTGTAGAATTGTTTTCTAATCTCACTCCAGAAAGGTCTGGCTCTAATTTTTAGACTGTGCCCCCTACTCCTAGAATCCCCAACCAGCGGAAATAGTTTCTCTCTATCCACCCTATCTGTTCCCCTTAATATCTTATAAACTTCGATCAGATCACCCCTTAACCTTCGAAACTCTGGAGAATACAACCCCAATTTGTGTAATCTCTCCTCGTAACTTAACCCTTGCAGTCCGGGTATCATTCTAGTAAACCTACGCTGCACTCCCTCCAAGGCCAATATGTCCTTCCGAAGGTGCGGTGCCCAGAACTGCTCACAGTACTCCAGGTGTGGTCTAACCAGGGTTTTGTATAGCTGCAGCATAACTTCTGCCCCCTTGTACTCTAGTCCTCTAGATATAAAGGCCAGCATTCCATTAGCCTTCTTGATTATTTTCTGCACCTGTTCATGACACTTCAATGATCTATGTCCCTGAACCCCTAAGTCCCTTTGGACATCCACTGTTTTTAACTTTTTACCATTTAGAAAGTACCCTGTTCTATCCTTTTTTGATCCAAAGTGGATGACCTCACATTTGTCTGCATTGAATTCCATTTGCTACAGTTTTGCCCATTCACCTAATCTATCAATATCGCAATAAGCCTCCAAGATCTCTGCGCTCCCCCAATTTTTGCCTCTTGTGTAATCCCCGATTTTCATCACCCCACCATTGGCGGCCGTGCCTTCAGCTGTCTGGGCCCTAAGCTCTGGAATTCCCTCCCTAAACCTCTCCGCCTCTCCACCTCTGGAAACACTGGACTAGGTTTAATATCTGTCCATTGTCCAATTGAGCAGGTAACCTGGCCCAGTGTCACCTCTACAGGTCGTTATAACAACACTGGAATTAAACTTTTGAACCCACAGAATCTCCTGTGATTTTTACAACACAGCTCCCCGAATCCTGGGCTAAATCCCCGTCATTTCAATGGATTCTGACACTGGTGGTTCATTAGCTCCATTATAGAATCACAGCACAGAAGGAGGCCATTCGGCCCATCGTGCCTGCTCCGGTGCTAGCTCTTTATCTGGGCCTGTCTGCTCGAAACTCTGTTCCCCATATCCTGTTCTATTTTCCCTTCTCATTACAGCCTGACAGCTGGAGAATCTCTTGACAGTTAACAGTCTTTGCCTCACCTCCCCTCTCAGCTCCTCTCCCCTGACAAGGTTCCTGAATGAACAGACACAGAGCTTTAGGGGAAGAATAAACCTGGGATCCCCCTGTGCTGGAGTGTGAGAGCTCACAGTATGGACGGCAGCCATTGAGAGCTCGGTTACTCCCCCTTCCTGTAATAAGACAATCGCATCCTTCCACATTACAGGCTCTCTCAGCACTTTCCAAACTCATTCTTCAAAGCCTCCTCCTTCACTTTCTCCTCGATCGCCCTGTCCTTGTCTTTCATTTACATCTTCTGATTGTGTCTGAGAAAAACCCACCAGCTCCTTGTCCTCACTGAATGAGGAGACACTTGGGAATGAAACGGATCGTCAGTGATTTTCTCTGAGGAACACTTGACATTTCTGAGACACGTTCAGTTAATTGATCTCGATTTCAAGCTCTGCTCATGTCTCTCCCTCACGGGGCCTCCAGATGTCATAAACCAACTGTAGTTTTAAAAAACAATGTTTCATCACAGAATCATACAGCACAGAAGGAGGCCATTCAGCCCATCGTGCCTGTGCCGGCCCTTTGAAAGAGCTATCCAATTATTCCCACTCCTCTGCTCTTTCCCCATCGCCCTGCACCTTTTTCCCTTTTCAAGTATTTATCAGATTCCCTTTTGAAAGTTATTATTGAATCTGCTTCCACCGCCCTTTCAGGCAGCGCATTCCAGATCAGAACAACTTACTGTGTAAAACATTTCTCCTCATCTCCCCTCTTTTTTTTCCAATTACCTTAAATCTGTGTCCTCTGGTTACCGACCCTCCAGCCAGTAAAAACAGTTTCTCCTTATTTACTCTTTCAAAACCCCTCGGACACTAAATTGGGCCGTGTAGCGCCCGTGTTTCGGTGCTACACGGCCTATCTGACATACAAGATGGCGTCTTGGATGCGCACACACGTTACCAGTGTGACGTGCTCCAGACGCCATCTTGGTATAGGAGTTTGCGCAGGCGCAGATAACGAACGCTGGAATCATGTAAAGTGGGGAGAAAATGGCTTCAATCAGTGTGCAACGCTGATTTAAAGTGACAGACACCATTTTGGGACTTAATGTTCAACTCAACGCACAGTCTTAACCCCGACCATCTGAACGTGTCTCAGAGTGCCTGGAGGACCCCCCACCGCCGCTATTTAAAGGGACCATGCAGGATTTACAAGTTAGTGGCTGGATTATTCCCTCTGGCTGCCGAGACGTTTGTAACTGTTTTTGGAGGTCTCCGAGACTTCAATACTAGGACGCGGGGACATGGATTAAGATTTAGAGCCAGGACGTGCAGGAGTGAAGTTAGGAAATGCTTCCACACGCAAAGGGTGGGAGATATTTGGAACACTCTTCTACAGACGGCAGTTAATGCTCGCTCACTTGTGAATGATAAATCTGAGATTGATCGATTTCTGTGAACCAAGCGTATTAAGGGAAATGGGGCCTTGGTTCGGTATATGGAGTTCGGTCACAGGTCCACCATGATCTCATTGAATGGTGGAACAGGCTCGAGGGGCTAAATGCCACTGCCACTTGCTGCCTCTTGATATGCGCCACCTTCTCCTGCAAGAAAGCGGGACGTGTGTCTGGGTGATGTGCCTGTCATGGTTGAATAGCTGCCAGTGTGTGTGACCTGTGAGTTGTGGGTGGGCGGCTCGAAACAGCGGTAATGTGTAAGGGTGAGAGGAAGCATCTGATTGGAAGAGTTGAGTATTGAAGGGAAGAGTTTATTGGTGTGTGGGCGATGGGGGTGTGGTGTGTGGAGCAGTTGGTCGGAGACACCACTTGACAGTTGACCTCACTCACCTTGACCACTCATGTCAAAGCATTGAACTTCTTCCTGCACTGCATCCATGTTCATGATGCTGTGCGCCTGGCATTGACTTCGTCCCCCGCTGCCTCCCACTGTTTTTTGAGTATATGTCTGGAGAGCCTCTTGCCCCCCTGCGGTTCTAGGATGTTCCTCCTTCTGTCCACCTCTTGCACCCAAGGTCTGTCGTGCATCAGCAGAGAACCTTGGTGCACGCACTCTCGCAGGCCTGGTACCAACTCAGATCGGCAGATTAGTGAGGTCTGGTGTGCAGATTGGAGGATGTGGGATTTAGTAGTGTGCAACCTTTATTCAATGTTTTAACATAACGCATCAGTGTGTAAACATAAGGATGGGATCTGAATCCGTGTTTTATGTGTGCGACGTCTGGTCTCCGTTCAGACTCTGTGCAGACAGCAGACTGTTATTTTCAGCAAATAACAGGTACCAGCTACCTTTAAGAGATTTCTCAGAAACATCTTCCCTTTAAGAGATGGAGCTCCCTCTGGTGGTGCAAAGTGCGAATTGCATTCATTCCACGTGCAAGGCCGAGAAAGGAAGGCGGATTGTGGGTCAGTGCTCCCTTGGGACCAAACTTGCATCTTGCCTGCCCAGGGTCCGTTGGGCGTGGGGTGTTAGCGCATCGCGTTACCATCGCCCAGAACAGACCCTTATCCAACTTTTCCCCCTATTTTCCTGCTGGAGACCCTGTCATAAGCCAAGTGGCCAGCGCGGAGCAACAGGGTACAGTAGCATAGTGGCTAAGTTACTGGACCAGGAACCTAGAGACCTGGACTAATAATCCGGAATCATGAGTTCAAATCCTGCCTTGGCAGCTGGGGAATTTAAATTCAATTAATTAAATTAATCTGGAATTAAAATATTAGTATCAGTAATGGTGGCCATGAAACTACCGGATTGTCGTAAAAACCCATCTGGTTCACTAATGCCCTTTGAGGGAAGGAAACCTGCCGTCCTTACCTGGTCTGGCCTATATGTGACTCCAGACCCACAGCAATGTGGTTGATTCTGAATTTCCCTCTGAAATGGCCTAGCAAGACACTCAGTTGTAAAATCTCGCTAAAAAAAGTCACAATAAGAATAAAACCGGATGGACCACTAGGCACTGGACAAGACAAAGGCAAACCAAGCCCAGTCGACCCTGCAAAGTCCTCCTCACTAACATCTGGGGACTTGTGCCAAAATTGGGAGAGCTGTCCCACAGACCAGTCAAGCAACAGCCTGACATAGCCATACTCACAGAATCATACCTTTCAGCCAACGTCCCAGACTCTTCCATCACCATCCCTGGGTATGTCCTGTCCCATCGGCAGGATAGACCAACCAGAGGTGGCGGTACAGTGATATACAGTCAGGAGGGAGTGGCCCTGGGAGTCCTCAACATTGACTCTGGACCCCATGAAATCTCATGGCATCAGGTCAAACATGGACAAGGAAACCTCCTGCTGATTACCACCTACCGCCCTCCCTCAGCTGATGAATCAGTCCTCCTCCATGTTAAGCACCACTTGGAGGAAGCACTGAGGGGAGCAAGGGCACAGAATGTACTCTGGGTGGGGGACTTCAATGTCCATCACCAAGAGTGGCTCGGCAGCACCACTACTGACCGAGCTGGCTGAGTCCTGAAGGACATAACTGCCAGACTGGGCCTGCGGCAGGTGGTGAGTGAACTAACACGAGGGAAAAACTTACTTGACCTCGTCCTCACCAATCTACCTGTCAACAAATGCATCTGTCCATGACAGTATTGGTAGGAGTGTCCACCGCACAGTCCTCGTGGAGACGAAGTCCCGTATTCGCACTGAGGACACCATCCAACGTAACGTGTTGTGTGGCACTACCACTGTCCTAAATGGGATAGATTCAGAACAGATCGAGCAGCTCAAAACTGGGCATCCATGAGGCGCTGTGGGCCACCAGCAGCAGCAGAATTGTATTCCAGCACAATCTGTAACCTCATGGCCTGGCATATTCCTCACTCTACCATTACCAACAAGCCAGGGGATCAAATCTGGTTCAATGAGGAGCGTAGAAGAGCATGCCAGGAGCAGCACCAGGCGTACCTAAAAATTAGGTGCCAACCTGGTGAAGCGACAACTCAGGACGACATGCATGCTAAACAGTGGAAGCAACATGCAATAGACAGAGCTAAGCGATTCTGCAACCAACGGATCAGATCAAAGCTCTGCAGTCCTGCCACATCCAGTCGTGAATGGTGGTGGACAATTAAACAACGAATGGGAGGAGGAGGCTCTGCAAACATCCCCAACCTCAATGATGGCAGAGTCCAGCACGTGAGTGCAAAAGACAAGGCCGAAGCCTTTGCAGCCAGAAGTGCCAAGTGGATGATCCATCTCGGCCTCCTCCTGATATCCCCACCATCACAGAAGCCAGTCTTCAGCCAATTCGATTCACTCCACATGATATCAAGAAACGGACCGTGTGTACTGGATACAGCAAAGGCTATGGGCCCTGACAACGTCCCGGCTGCAGTGCTGAAGACTTGTGCTCCAGAACTAGCTGCGCCTCTAGCCAAGCTGTTCCAGTCCAGCTACAACACTGGCATCGACCCAACAATGTGGAAAATTGCCCAGGTGTGTCCTGTCCACAAAAAGCAGGACAAATCCAATCCGGCCAATTACCGCCCCATCAGTCTACTCTCAATCATCAGCAAAGTGATGGAAGGTGTCGTCCACAGTGCTATCAAGCGGCACTTACTCACCAATAACCTGCTCACCGATGCTCAGTTTGGGTTCTGCCAGGACCACTTGGCTCCAGACCTCATTACAGCCTTGGTCCAAACATGGACAAAAGAGCTGAATTCCAGAGGTGAGGTGAGAATGACTGCCCTTGACATCAAGGCAGCATTTGACCGAGTGTGGCACCAAGGAGCCCGAGTAAAATTGAAGTCAATGGGAATCAGGGGGAAAACTCTCCAGTGGCTGGAGTCATCCCGAGCACAAAGGAAGATGGTCGTGGTTGTTGGAGGCCAATCATCTCAGCCCCAGGGCATTGCTGCAGGAGTTCCTCAGGGCAATGTCCTGGGCCCAACCATCTTCAGCTGCTTCATCAATGACCTTTCCTCCATCATAAGGTCAGAAATGGGGATGTTCGCTGATGACTGCACAGTGTTCAGTTCCATTTGCAACCCCTCAAATAATGAAGCAGTCCGAGCTCGCATGCAGCAACACCTGAACAGCATCCAGGCTTGGGCTGATAAGTGGCAAGTAACATTCGCGCCAGACAACTGCAAGGCAATGACCATCTCCAACAAGAGAGAATCTAACCACGTCCCCATGACATTCAATGCATTACCATCACCGAATCCCCCACCATCAACATCCTGGGGTCACCATTGACCAGAAACTTAACTGGACCAGCCATATAAATACTGTGGCTACAAGAGCAGGTCAGAGGCTGAGTATTCTGTGCCGAGTGACTCACCTCCTGACTACCCAAAGCCTTTCCACCATCTATAAGGTACAAATCAGGAATGTGATGGGATACTCTTCACTTGTCTGGATGAGTGCAGCTCCAACAACACTCAAGAAGCTCGACACCATCCAGGACAAAGCAGCCCGCTTGATTGGCACCCCATCCACCACCCTAAACATTCACTCCCTTCACCACCGGCGCACAGTGGCTGCAGTGTGTACCATCCATAGGATGCACTGCAGCAACTCGCCAAGGCTTCTTCGACAGCACCTCCCAAACCCGCGACCTTTACCACTTAGAAGGACAAGAGCAGCAGGCACATGGGAACAACACCACCTGCACATTCCCCTCCAAGTCACACACCATCCCGACTTGGAAATATATCGCCGTTCCTTTATCATCGCTGGCTCAAAATCCTGGAACTCCCTTCCTAACAGCACTGTGGGAGAACCTTCACCACACGGACTGCAGCGGTTCAAGAAGGCGGCTCACCACCACCTTCTCGAGGGCAATTAGGGATGGGCAATAAATGCCGGCCTCGCCAGCGATGCCCACATCCCATGAATGAATAAAAAGAACACCTCACTAGGGATGTCCACATCAGGACGGTCATGGGGTTGAAAAATGTTGTAGATGTAATTTGAGAACAATTGGGTGATGGTTCTGGGAAAGGGCCTCGCTCCCCAGGGGTCTTTAAAGAGGTTCCAATGGAGCAGAAGATCCCACAGTAGGAAGTGTTGAAACACATGATGTTCACGATATCATTCTCCCCCACGTATTTAAACACATCGGGCGCTAAATGGGGCCATGTAGCGCTTGTTGTTTCGACGCTACACGGCCTCTCCGACATCCAAGATGGCGTCTTGGATGCACACACATGTTTCCTGCGTGACGTGCGCCAGACGCCATCTTGGTATAGGAGTTAGCGCAGGCGCAGATAACAAACGCTGGAATCAAGTAAAGTCAGGAGAAAATGGCTTCATTATGGCTGATTTAAAGTGCTAGACACCATTTTGGGACTTAACGCTCAGCTCAATGCACAGTCTTAACCCCGACCATCTGAACGTGTCTTCGAGTGCCTGGAGGACACCCCACCAGCGCTATTTAAAGGGGCCATGCAGGATTTACAGGTTAATGACTGGATTATTGTCTTTGGAGGTCTCCTACACTTCAATACTAGGACGCGGGGACATAGCCTAAGATTTAGAGCCAGGACGTGCAGGAGTGAAGTTAGGAAATGCTTCTACACGCAAAGGGTGGGAGACGTTTGGAACACTCTTCTGCAGATAGCAGTTGATGCTCGCTCAATTGTGAATGTTAAATCTGAGATTGATCGATTTCTGTGAACCAAGGGTATTAAGGGATATGGGGCTAAGACGGGTATATGGAGTTCGGTCACAGGTCCACCATGATCTCATTGAATGGTGGAACAGGCTAGAGGGGCGAATGGCCACTGCCACTTGCTGCCTCTTGATATGCGCCACCTTCTCCTGCAAGAAAGCGGGACGTGTGTCTGGGTGATGTGCCTGTCATGGTTGAATAGCTGCCAGTGTGTGTGACCTGTGAGTTGTGGGTGGGCGGCTCGAAACAGCGGTAATGTGTAAGGGTGAGAGGAAGCATCTGATTGGAAGAGTTGAGTATTGATGGGAAGAGTTTATTGGTGTGTGGGTGATGGGGGTGTAGTGTGTGGAGCAGTTGGTCGGAGACGCCACTTGACAGTTGACCTCACTCACCTTGACCACTCATGTCAAAGCATTGAACGTCTTCCTGCACTGCATCCATGTTCATGATGCTGTGCGCCTGGCATTGACTTCGTCCCCCGCTGCCTCCCACTGTTTTTTGAGTATATGTCTGGAGGGCCACTTGCCCCCCCCGCGGTTATAGGATGTCCCTCCTTCTGTCCACCTCTTGCACCCAAGGTCTGTAGTGCATCAGCAGAGAACCTTGGTGCACGCACTCTCACAGGCCTGGTACCAACTCAGATCGGCAGATTGGTGAGGTCTGGTGTGCAGATTGGAGGATGTGGGATTTAGTAGTGCGCAACCTTTATTCAATATTTTAACATAACACATCAGTTTGTAAACATAGGGATAGGATCTAAATCTGTGTTTTACGTGTGCGATGTCTGATCTCTGTTCAGACTCCGTGCAGACAGTAGACTGTTATTTTCAGCAAATAACAGGTACCAGCTACCTTTAAGAGATTTCTGAGAAACATCCTCCCTTTAAGAGATTGAGCTCCCTCTGGCGTTGCAAAGTGCGAATTGCATTGATTCCACCCACAAGGCCTGGAAAGGAAGGCTGATTGCGGGTGAGTTCTCCGATGGGTCCAAGTTTGCGACCTGCTTGTGGAGGGTTCGTCGGGTGTGGAGTCCGCCCAAAACGGACCCTTATCGAATTTTTCCCCATCGTCTCCAAGCTTCTCATTCCCAAAGATCCGTCCGAAGTATTCCTTCCTTTCATCGGCCAGGAAGCCCAAGATTTGGGCCAACAGATTGACCTCAGCCTTGTCCAGTGTCGAAGGCAGTCGGACGGCTGGTGACCAACACTGAGCAGCCTGGCAGCAGCTTCTGCTGTATGGGACAGCACACAATGTCAGACACTTCACACCAACAGTCCGCTCCCAAACAGTGGGGCTGAGCCTCTGTGTCTCTCTTGGTATCTGTGAAATCAGTGGTATCCTTGAATTCATTCAGTTGGTCAAAGATGAAGAGCAGGTTCTCCGGGGCTTCCCACACATGTTCCAGCTCCGTGTGTAAGTAATCCGGTGCCACGGCTTTCAGGCTCGTTCGACCGTGAATGGCGTTCAGGTCACGGAATCTGAAATGAAAGACAAACTGAAACTGAGAGCAGATTTTCCCCGCGGCCCAATCATGGACAGTCTTTTGCACCATGGTGCTGTTCCCAATCCTGGCCACACCGCTGACCACTGAGGTCCCAGATCGGCGGCCTTTACCAAAACTGCTTCCGAATAATTGACCAATCTGGATTTTCTCCAGCTCATTCTTGACTTGGTTCTGTTGTCACTTCTCATGGTCCTGACCTCTGGCCAACAGTTCCTGCTCCACAAGTCTCAGCTCACGGGCAGAGGAAGTGACTATTAATTCCGGGTATTGATCAGGCGGTGGTAAGGTCTTCACAGACTGCTTTCCCTGTATCGTTCTCATCGTCAGTGTTTGATGTTTTTTGCAGAGAGTTTCCTTGTGTTGTTGCTCAATATCTTGGGATCATTTCAGAAAATATGTTAATTGTTGCACTCAGAATTACAACAGAACAGATTATCACTGGTCAGGCCTCAGCTGGAGAATTGTGTCCAATTCTGGGCACTGCACTTCAGGAGGGATGTCAAGGCCTTAGAGAGGGTGCAGAGGAGATTTACTAGAATGGTACCAGGGATTAGGCTCTTCAGTTATGTGGAGAGACTGGAGAAGCTGGGATTGTTCTCCTTCGAGCAGAGAACGTTAAGGGGAGATTTAACAGAGGTGTTCAAAATCATGAAGGGTTTTTGACTGAGTAAATAAGGAGAAACTGTTTCCAGTGGCAGGAGGGTCAGTAACCAGAGGACACAGATTTAAGGTAATTGGCAAAAGAACCAGAAGGGAAATGAGGAGATTTTTTTTTACGCAGTGAGTTGTTCTGATCTGGAATGCGCTGCCTGAAAGGACGGAGGGAGCAGATTCAATAATAACTTTCAAAAGGGAATTGGATAAATACTTGAAAAGGAAAAATTTGCAGGACCTTGGGGAATGAGCGGGGGAGTGGGACTGATTGGATAGATCTTTCAAAGAGCCGGCACAGACACGACGGGCCGAATGGCCTCCTCCTGTGCTGTACTATCCTGTGAAATGCTGCAATTCAATGACTTTATCTTTATTAATCTTACTTGTTTCACTTAAAATTAAACATAAAAGTAAATGGGCATCAGTAACACACCTTTCAGGTAATGCATTGCTTCAGACCCCAGCTGATTCCAGCTTGCTTCATTATGTAAATCAGAACCTGGTTTAAAAAATTAAAAACCGTGTGAAACAATGCAAAAACTCAAGAAAATAAACTCTTGCCTTTGCCTCTGATTATAGTACATGTCGTACAATACCCTTCCTGCAGGTTTCTTTCAGGATTGTTCTGAGCTTTGGTTTTGCTATCTGCAATTTCACAAATATCTCCCACACGGCCATTCCTGCCCGAACAACTCTCCTCATCACCATGTCCAGTAAATACTTCGATGCTTCATCTCTCTGTCTGTTCTCAGCCAGTCGTGTGACATTCTGTGAAGATAAACCAGTTCACATTCTGTCCCTCAGTACTGACCCTCTGACAGCACAGCACTCCCTCAATACTGACCCTCCGACAGTGCAGCACTCCCTCAGTACTGACCCTCTGACAGCACAGCACTCCCTCAATACTGACCCTCCGACAGTGCAGCACTCCCTCAATACTGACCCTCCGACAGTGCAGCACTCCCTCAGTACTGACCCTCCGACAGTGCAGCACTCCCTCAGTGCTGACCCTCCGACAGTGCAGCGCTCCCTCAGTGCTGACCCTCCGACAGTGCAGCGCTCCCTCAATACTGACCCTCCGACAGTGCAGCACTCCCTCAGTACTGACCCTCTGACAGTGCAGCACTCCCTCAGGACTGACCCTCCGACAGTGCAGCGCTCCCTCAATACTGACCCTCCGACAGTGCAGCACTCCCTCAGTACTGACCCTCTGACAGTGCAGCACTCCCTCAGTACTGACCCTCCGACAGTGCAGCGCTCCCTCAATACTGACCCTCCGACAGTGCAGCACTCCCTCAGTACTGACCCTCTGACATGCAGGACTCCCTCAGTACTGGACTGGAGTATGAGCCTGGATTTTGTCCTCAAGTCTCAGGAGTGGGACTTGAACCCTTGACCTTCAGACTCAGAGGTGAGAATAAATGATTTAATTACTTTCATGGTGCACTTGTTTTTCTGTGTCAAATATCACTGGGGTCAGTGTTGTACAATGTTGCTTGTATCGTTATTTTATTCATTTACTGTTGGCCATTATAAGGAGCCAAGACTTAGCCCATTGAAGGAAATGTTCCATAACAAACAAATAACTTGCATTTAAATAGCGTCTCTAACATTGAAGAAACGCCCCAAGATGCTTCACAGGAGAGTGGGACATGGAGCCAATGTAGAAAGGTGTGAAATTGGTCTGTGCCAGTAGTGTAAATCGACAGCCCATTTTACACCTCGCCCGAGGATCGATTGTGAATGGAGGTGGGAATCGGACACAGTGTGAAACGGGTGATGGGGAATCGACAGCCTGTTTCACACCTCGCCCGAGGATCGATTGTGAATGGAGGTGGGAATCGGACACAGTGTGAAACGGGTGATGGGGAATCGACAGCCTGTTTCACACCTCGCCCGAGGATCGATTGTGAATGGAGGTGGGAATCGGACACAGTGTGAAACGGGTGATGGGGAATCGACAGCCTGTTTCACACCTCGCCCGAGGATCGATTGTGAATGGAGGTGGGAATCGGACACAGTGTGAAACGGGTGATGGGGAATCGACAGCCTGTTTCACACCTCGCCCGAGGATCGATTGTGAATGGAGGTGGGAATCGGACACAGTGTGAAACGGGTGATGGTGAATCGACAGCCTGTTTTACACCTCGCCCGAGGATCGATTGTGAATGGAGGTGGGAATCGGACACAGTGTGAAACGGGTGATGGGGAATCGACAGCCTGTTTTACACCTCGCCCGAGGATCGATTGTGAATGGAGGTGGGAATCGGACACAGTGTGAAACGGGTGATGGGGAATCGACAGCCTGTTTCACACCTCGCCCGAGGATCGATTGTGAATGGAGGTGGGAATCGGACACAGTGTGAAACGGGTGATGGTGAATCGACAGCCTGTTTCACACCTCGCCCGAGGATCGATTGTGAATGGAGGTGGGAATCGGACACAGTGTGAAACGGGTGATGGGGAATCGACAGCCTGTTTCACACCTCGCCCGAGGATCGATTGTGAATGGAGGTGGGAATCGGACACAGTGTGAAACGGGTGATGGTGAATCGACAGCCTGTTTCACACCTCGCCCGAGGATCGATTGTGAATGGAGGTGGGAATCGGACACAGTGTGAAACGGGTGATGGGGAATCGACAGCCTGTTTTACACCTCGCCCGAGGATCGATTGTGAATGGAGGTGGGAATCAGACACAGTGTGAAACGGGTGATGGGGAATCGACAGCCTGTTTCACACCTCGCCCGAGGATCGATTGTGAATGGAGGTGGGAATCGGACACAGTGTGAAACGGGTGATGGGGAATCGACAGCCTGTTTCACACCTCGCCCGAGGATCGATTGTGAATGGAGGTGGGAATCGGACACAGTGTGAAACGGGTGATGGGGAATCGACAGCCTGTTTTACACCTCGCCCGAGGATCGAATATCGTGAAGTGAATGGAGGTGGAAATCGGACACACTGGGCCGGAAATTGCTCACATCGGCATGGCAACGTTCGCAGCAGCTCCTGCAAATAAAATGTACGAATTCACTTACCGCGGATCCGTGGCATCGACTTGTGTGAATTTGAAGTTTTGAAAAAAATCAGGACATGAGCTCAGCCTCTGAACAGCGTGGGTTGATTCACAAGGGAAATGTCTGTGGGAATGGAAGAGACGCCCAAAAAAATCTGTCACAAAGTGAAGTCCCGCCCACAAAATCAGTCACAAAGTGAAGACCCGCCCACAAAATCTGTCACAAAGTGAAGACCCGCCCACAAAATCAGTCACAAAGTGAAGACCCGCCCACAAAATCAGTCACAAAGTGAAGACCCGCCAACAAAATCTGTCACAAAGTGAAGACCCGCCCACAAAATCTGTCACAAAGTGAAGACCCGCCCACAAAATCTGTCACAAAGTGAAGACACGCCCACAAAATCTGTCACAAAGTGAAGACACGCCCACAAAATCTGTCACAGTGAAGACCCGCCCACAAAATCAGTCACAAAGTGAAGACACGCCCACAAAATCTGTCACAAAGTGAAGACACGCCCACAAAATCTGTCACAAAGTGAAGACACGCCCACAAAATCAGTCACAAAGTGAAGACACGCCCACAAAATCTGTCACAGTGAAGACCCGCCCACAAAATCAGTCACAAAGTGAAGACACGCCCACAAAATCAGTCACAAAGTGAAGACACGCCCACAAAATCAGTCGCAAAGTGAAGACCCGCCCACAAAATCAGTCACAAAGTGAAGACCCGCCCACAAAATCAGTCACAAAGTGAAGACCCGCCAACAAAATCTGTCACAAAGTGAAGACCCGCCCACAAAATCTGTCACAAAGTGAAGACCCGCCCACAAAATCTGTCACAAAGTGAAGACACGCCCACAAAATCTGTCACAAAGTGAAGACACGCCCACAAAATCTGTCACAGTGAAGACCCGCCCACAAAATCAGTCACAAAGTGAAGACCCGCCCAAAAAATCTGTCACAAAGTGAAGTCCCGCCCACAAAATCAGTCACAAAGTGAAGACCCGCCCACAAAATCTGTCACAAAGTGAAGACCCGCCTACAAAATCAGTCACAAAGTGAAGACCCGCCCACAAAATCAGTCACAAAGTGAAGACCCGCCAACAAAATCTGTCACAAAGTGAAGACCCGCCCACAAAATCTGTCACAAAGTGAAGACCCGCCCACAAAATCTGTCACAAAGTGAAGACACGCCCACAAAATCTGTCACAAAGTGAAGACACGCCCACAAAATCTGTCACAGTGAAGACCCGCCCACAAAATCAGTCACAAAGTGAAGACCCGCCCACATAATCAGTCACAAAGTGAAGACACGCCCACAAAATCAATCACAAAGTGAAGACACGCCCACAAAATCAGTCACAAAGTGAAGTCCCGCCCACAAAATTTGTCACAAAGTGAAGACACGCCCACAAAATCAGTCACAAAGTGAAGACACGCCCACAAAATCTGTCACAAAGTGAAAACCCGCCCACAAACAGGCAAGCAAAGTTCATTCATTTAAACTTCTGTGAGTCAGTGTAAATAAAAAATTAACATATCTTCTTACAAAAAAACAAGCAAATGATTTAATTTAATGAAACAGACAGAAGTTAAAAGTAAAATTTAAAAAAAATTATGGAACAGCGTTTCGAGGTGAACAATTTCTGGGCCAGTGTGAAACGGGTGATGGGGAATGGACAGCCTGTTTCACACCTCGCCCGAGGATCGATTGTGAATGGAGGTGGGAATCGGACACAGTGTGAAACGGGTGATGGGGAATCGACAGCCTGTTTCACACCTCGCCCGAGGATCGATTGTA
Organism: Heptranchias perlo; assembly: GCF_035084215.1. Taxonomy (NCBI): domain Eukaryota; kingdom Metazoa; phylum Chordata; class Chondrichthyes; order Hexanchiformes; family Hexanchidae; genus Heptranchias; species Heptranchias perlo. Next base: position 27,737 of record NW_027139445.1, on the reverse strand, counting down.
AATGGAGGTGGGAATCGGACACAGTGTGAAACGGGTGATGGGGAATCGACAGCCTGTTTTACACCTCGCCCGAGGATCGATTGTAAATGGAGGTGGGAATCGGACACAGTGTGAAACGGGTGATGGTGAATCGACAGCCTGTTTTACACCTCGCCCGAGGATCGATTGTGAATGGAGGTGGGAATCGGACACAGTGTGAAACCGGCCGTTGATTCGCTCCTGGTGTCGAGCGATTTCACCCCCGTGATATTACAGCGGTGACCAAAAGGAAAATCTTAAAGGAGGAGACGGGTTGGAGAGGCAGAGGAGTTTGGGGAGGGAATTCCAGAACGATGGGGGTTGGACTAACAATCCAGAGTTCATGAGTTCAAATCCCACCATGGGAGTTTGAGAATTTGAATTCAATTTAAACAATCTGGTCTCAGTAAAAGTGACCATGAAGCTGTCGGATTGTCGTAAAAACCCAACTGGTTCATTAATGTCCTTTAGGGAAGGAAACCTGCCGTCCTTACCCGGTCTGGGCCGATATGTGACTCCAGTCCACACCAACATGGTTGACTCTTAACCTCCCTTTGAAGTGGCCGAGAAAGACACTCAGTTTGTATCAAACCCGCTACCAGTGGTTCAAGAAGAAGGCCCAGCACCACCTTCTCAGGGCAACTAGGGATGGGCAACAAATGCCGGCCTTGCCAGGGACGCCCACATCCCCAGAATCAATAATAAAAATCATCTTTTGGAGTTGTGCAAAACGATTGATAGTGAATCAGCCGCCCGTTTTCACCCCCAGTGTTTCTCAACTCTGTTCTTGAGAGGTTGCAATGAGCAGATTGTTCACAGGGCCACATCACTTAGTGACATTTGAAGGGAATTGAGTGGAGCTTGTGGTGGAAGCAGAGAACAGCTGAAGATCATCGAAAGATATTTCATAAAATGCAGAAACCACCGTTCAACCATCCATGAAAGTGGCAGCACTTTAAAGCTCCTCCACATAATAGATCACCAAAAGAGAGGTTTGCCAAAGAATGATTGGAATCATTTGTTATTACCTGGGGTTACAAATTATCAGAGATATACTTGTTCATTCTGTCGAAATGCAATGACCAGAGCAGGTGCACTCGTCATTATTTACGAAAACTCTCTCAATTCAGGAATTGTGCCTTTGGATTGGAAAATTGAAAATGTCACCCCACTATTTAAGAAGGGAGGGAGGGGGAAACCTTCTCATTCCTGATGCTCCTTTATCACTGGAGGGAATCGGCTTCTTCTCGTTAAAACAAGTCGAACCGGTCTGATTCCCCGCAGGTTTCTTTCTGCAAGAAGAAAAATGTGACGACGAGTTCTAACAGGAGTCTTGTCAACAGGTCCTTGTGTTCTGCACCAATGGCCTCATTCCCCAGAGACAATCAGAATAATCTTAAACCAGTTGTCAATGTAGTTTTATCCGTACCAATATCAAGGAAAAGAAAGAACTCACATTTATAAAGCACCTTTCACGACCTCATGATGTCCCAAAGAGCTTTACAGCCAATGAAGTGCTTTTTGAAGTGTACTCACTGTTGTAATGTAGGGAGTATCAGGCTTCAAAATTGAATTATTTTGCTTATCGCAGCGAGGGCCAACTGACAAATATTCGGGCCATTGGCTCGTCACCACCTGCTTTTGTTTCCTTACGTTCAATCGGAATGCTTCTCACCCCTCCGTTTCCATCACAACCAGGCATTTTACATCGAGAGATAATTGTGATGCAACAAAACAAACATTGTTTCACAGGGCAGTGGTGCTCACCTCAAATTCCAAAGATGTCTCTGAAAATTGTAAAGAAACAGAACGCCTGAGGAAGGGCCAAGAATGGACATGTTCCCCCCGTCCGTGTTCACACTGACTGACCTGCCCTGTGTGTGTGTCTATGTGTCTGTGTTTATGTGTGTGTGTTTGTGTGTATGTACGTGTAAGTCTTTATGTAGGTGTGTGTGTATTTATGTATGTGCGTGTGTAAATGTATATGTGTCATGTTTATGTATGTGCGCATGTCCATGTATATGAGTATGTGTGTTTGTATGTATATGTGTGTGTGTCTATGTAGATGTATGTATGTGCATTAGAACATGAGACCATAAGAAATAGGAGCAGGAGTAGGCCACACGGCCCCTCGAGCCTGCTCCCCTTTTCAATCGGATCGTGGCTGATCTTCAACCTCAATTCCACTTTCCTGCCCGATCCCCAAATCCCTTGATTCCCTTAGTCCAAATATCCATCGATCTCAGTCTTGAATATACTCAACGACTGAGCATCGACAACCCTCTGGGGTAGAGAACTCTCTGAGTGAAGAAATTCCTCCTCATCTCAGTCCGAAATAGCCGACCCCTTATCCTGAGACTGTGACCCCTCGTTCTAGACTCTCCAGCCAGGGGAAGCATCCTCTCAGCATCCACCCTGTCAAGCCCTCTAAGAATTTTATACATTTCAGTGATATAATGTATGCATGTTTGTATATATGTGTGTATGTTTGTCTGTATTTGTATGTGTGTTTACATATGTATGTATGTATATGTACCTGCATGTGTCTATATATATGTGTGAATGTATGTGTATGTGTTTATGTCTGTGTGTGTCCATATGTATATGTGTGTATGTATGTGTGTGTATAGTGTACATTTTTTATTCGTTCATGGGATGTAGGCCTCACTGGCAAGGCCAGCATTTATTGCCCATCCCTAATTGCCCTTGAGAAGGTGGTGGTGAGCCGCCTTCTTGAACCGCTGCAGTCCGTGTGTTGAAGGTTCTCCCACAGTGCTGTTAGGAAGAGAGTTCCAGGATTTTGACCCAGCGACGATGAAGGAACGGCGATATATTTCCAAGTCAGGATGGTGTGTGACTTGGAGGGAAACGCACAGGTGGTGTTGTTCCCATGTGCCTGCTGCCCTTGTCCTTCTAGGTGGTAGAGGTCGCAGATTTGGGAGGTGCTTTCAAAGAAGCCTTGGCGAGTTGTTGCAGTGCATCCTGTAGATGGTACACACTGCAGCCACACTGCAGCCGGTGGTGAAGGCAGTGAATGTTTAGGGTGTTGGATTGGATGCCAATCAAGCGGGCTGCTTTGTCCTGGATGGTGTCGAGCTTCTTGAGTGTTGTTGGAGCTGCATTCATCCAGGCAAATTGAGAGTGTTCCATCGTACTCCTGAGTTGTGCCTTGTAGATGGTGGAAAGGCTTTGGGGAGTCAGGAGGTGAGTCACTCGCCGCAGAATACCCAGCCTCGGACCTGCTCTTGTAGCCACTGTATTTATGTGGCTGGTCCAGTTATGTTTCTGGTCAACGGTGACCCCCAGGATGTTGATGGTGGGGGATTCGGCGATAGTAATGCTGTTGAATGTCAAGGGGAGGTGGTTAGACTCTCTCTTGTTGGAGATGGTCATTGTCTGGCACTTGTCTGGCACGAATGTTACTTGCCACTTATGAGCCCAATGTTGTCCAGGTCTTGCTGCATGCAGGCTCGGACTGCTTCATTATTTGAAGGGTTACGAATGGAACTGAACACTGAGCAATCATTGGCGAACATCCCCATTTCTGACCTTATGATGGAGGGAAGGTCATTGATGAAGCAGCTGAAGATGGTTGGGCATAGTGTAGAAAGTACTGAACGCTAGTGGACAGGTACAAAAAATAATTTAAAAGATGAATGGAATGTGAGCCTTTATCTCAAGTGGGCTGGAATACAAAGGGGAGGAAGTGATGTTCCAGCTGTGCAGAGCTCTGGTCAGACCCCATCTGGAGACTGGGTTCAGGTCTGGGCACCGCACCTCAGGAAGGATATATTGGCCTTGGAGGGGGTGCAGCGCAGATTCACCAGAATGATACCAGGGCTAAAAGGGTTAAATTATAAGGACAGATTGCATAGACTAGGCTTGTATTCACTTGAGTTGAGAAGATTAAGGGACGTTTAAAATGTTTAAAGGATGTGATAGGGTAGATAGAGAGAAACTATTTCCTCTGGTCGGGAACTTCCAGAACAAGGGGGAATAATCTTAAAATTAGAGCTCAGTCGTTCCGCGGTGATGTTAGGAAGCATTTCTTCACACAAAGGGTAGTGGAAATCTGGAACTCTCTCCCCTAAAAAGCTGTTGAGGCAGGGGGCCAATAGAAAATTTCAAAACTGAGATTGATAAGATTATTGTTGGGTAAGGGTATTAAGGGTTACGGAACCAAAGTGGGTAAATGGAATTATGATACAGATTAGCCATGATCTTACTGAATGGTGGAACAGGCTGGAGGGGCCGAATGGCCTCCCCCTGTTCCTATGTTCATATGTCCATAACTGGACACAATACTCGAGGGGGGTCTGACCAGAACTGGACACAGTACTCAAGGTTGGTCTGACCAGAACTGGACACAGTACTCGAGGTTGGTCTGACCAGAACTGGACATAGTACTTGAGGTGGGACTGACCAGAACTGGACATCGTATTCGAGGTGGGTCTGACCAGAAACGGACGCAGTACTTGAGGTGAGTTTGACCAGAACTGGACACAATACTCAAGGTTGGTCTGACCAGAACTGGATGCAGTATTTGAGGTGAGCTTGACCAGAACTGGACACAATACTGAAGGTGGGTCTGACCAGAACTGGACGCAGTACTTGAGGTGAGTTTGACCAGAACTGGACACAATACTCAAGGTGGGTCTGACCAGAACTGGACAGAGTACTCGAGTGGGTCTGACCAGAGCCCTGTACAGTTTGACCATGACTTCCTCTGACTGTATTCTCCTGCTTTTGATTTGTTGTCCAACATTCTTTTGTCTTTGTTGGTTTCCAGCTCTGTGTTGGTCGGACATGTTTCCTGTCGAGTTTACTGAGACTTGTAGCCTCTGCTGCTTTGCTTTTTCTCATCTCTCTTTAACCACTGATGAACATTTTAACTTTTTCTGTATATTTTTCTATTCCTCCCAGAGAGCTCCTTCCCTTTCCTCTTCTGCGGGATTTGTCAAGGTTATTGTTCCTATTTATATCAGTTTTAAATCATTTGTTAAACCGTTTAGGGTCTGGTCTGAGCTGATTAGTTTTCGGTTTGTGTTTGTTGAGCCCAGCTTGCTGTATTCTGGCTCCAGATTGTAAAATTGCAATCTTGTTTTTCTGATTTTGTTTCTGAGCTGCTACTGCAGGCCTGAAAGGGTTAATCTTCACCCAAAGTGAGTCAAGAAACCACTCCCTGCACTGAGTGTTTATGAGAATTTCACTTCCTGCTCTGGTTCCTCTCTCTCTCTGTGCTGTGTGAAAACTCTTTCAGGTGCTGCAGGAATGGAGCCCGGAGCTTTTGAGGATGAATTAACCTGTGCTGTGTGTCTCCAGGTGTACCAGGACCCTGTGATATTACCCTGTCTGCACAGTTTCTGTTTGAAATGTATTGAGGGAGTTTGGGCCCAGACAGCAGGCCCAGGAGGGTTTGAGTGCCCTCAGTGTCGCCGGAAATTCAACCCCAGGCCCAGTCTGGAGAGAAACTTCACGCTGTGTAATATTGTGGAGAAATACAATCGCTCACAGCCTCCTGCTGATTCAGGCCGTGTCATGTGTGATTGCTGTGAAGAAAATCCAACCCCAGCTGTGAAGACGTGTCTGAAATGTGAAGCTTCCTTTTGCTCCCTTCATTTAAAACCACATTTAATGAAAGTGACCTACAAAGATCACACCCTAATCGAGCCTACGGCTGATCTTACAGAGAGACAGTGCCTTGACCATAAGAAGGTCTTTGAATTCTACTGTAAAGATGATGCAGAGTGTGTATGTGTTTCCTGTACAATAACAGGGAAACATAAATCCCACACACTGCTGAGCCTCGATCAGGCACAAGCTGCAATAAAGGTGAGTGACACAATTCCTGATATTAAATACAGTGAGGGAGAGTTTTCCTTTTAATAACGAACATTAATTTGAACTGATTGCAGACAGTGCTGATTTAGCCCAGTGTTTTCTTTCTGCCCTGGGTCTGGGTTTACTGCTGTTTGTTTTTTGTCAGTCAGATGCTCCCTCCCCTTTCTCTTACAGTCTGTCTGAGAGAACAGGGTGGGCACTGGGAGGGGTGTGAGAGTGACCCAGGGTGACTGCCCCTCACCCACACTCAGCCCCTCCTGGTGAGGGCATTGTGGAGCTCAGTAATTCACTGTGTGGGCACCTGTGAGAACTGGCACTCCATGGCATAGGGCTGTAGAGCAGAGCATGTTGTCGCCCTGTGTAACACTGGGGTATTCTCCATCTGACCATCAGGGAGAGGACCATCACTGGTGGGGGGAGTGAGGGACACCCACGGGGAGTGACTCAGGGGCTGGGGGGAGAAACTGTTTCTCACGACAAGAGGGAATTGGTGTTTCAGAAATGCTGGTGTGACTGAGTCTGTCTCCCTTTCCCCTCGGCTGATTCCTGGAAATGGAGGAGCTGAGTCCGTGTGAAAATGCAGCACACGGTGTGTCAGTGTGAAAAGAAGCCGGTGTGTGTGGTCACTCAGTTTATACAGGGCAGGGAGCACCTCTTTACTGAGAGCCACAGAAGGGAATATTTCTGCTCAGGGCCCAGACACTGAGAATCCCCCAAACCACTTTCTATCCACACCCAGTGGGGTCACTCCTGGAACGGAATCATTTCCCCTTCAAATCCCAGTTTGAATCCCTTTTGAAAACTTTCCAATTGCCTTTACAGGAAGAATTGGAGAGAGAAATCGAGAGGCTTCGGGGAGTCCAGCAGAATTGTTCCAGCAAACAGCGAGACTTGGAGAGATCAGAAGCTGAAATAAAGGTAGGGAAAAGTGGGACTGGATTTACTCTGGAATCTGCAACTAATTCAGGAAAAACTCTGGGAAATTCCTCCCCAGCTCCCTTTTAAAGGGTGGGAGTGACTCCAAACCCCCCACGTGTTCAGGGAGTCTGTTCCAGAGATCAAGGACTCTGGCGTCTAACCTAACTCTGTGCCTATGGATTTTATACACAGACCCTCTGGTCCTACCATCCCGATCCATCTCAATACCTCACCCAACCAGTGAGTCCAATAATCCCTCCATCATTTTAAAAACCTCAATCATGTCCCTCTCGGCCTTTCTCTAAATGACCCTCCCTCTTGGAGCCGATCCTCAGAATTAAATCCATCAGACTACGTGTCATTCTGGCCACCGTCCTCTCCAGAGTCTTGATCTCCTTCACCAGGTGTGGGCACCAAAACTGGACCCATCACTCCAGGTGTGGATGGACCAGGTGGCAGTGCCATACACAGTCTAAATACAGTGCTCTTTCTTTTAAACTCAAGGCTCAAGGCAACACTTGTTAAACTCTGATTTCTCTCCCAGTAGACACCCCCCATTGCTTGTTTATCTTTAACGGGTGATCGAGTAATGATCGAAACAAACTGTCCCGTCCCTGGAAAGTGCCATGTGCTCAGGGTAAGAGCTGTGTGGAAGGGCCGTTTGTAATGAGAGTTGGTTTGGGTTTCAGACACGAATCAATGAGCTGAAAGGAAAGCTATCGAAGAGCTACTCTGACTGGAGGAGACAGCTGGAAGAAGATGAAGAATACACACTGAAACTGATCGATGAGGAGGGGCTCCGAGCTCTCTCACAGATTAGAAGCTGTTCTGAAGCATTAAACAAGAGGATGGAACAGATGACATTAATAGATGGAGAATACCAGAGTCTGCTACAGAGGGACCCTCTCTCCTTTATTCAGGTACATCTTCAATATAAACAGGGTCATGTCTGGGGAATGGGGCGTTTCTGTGAGGCTGGTGTGAGGGCTGAATTGTTTAAAGATTGTTGGTGGGGCCCAGCAATGGTGCTGCCCCCTCAGCCCTGCCCGAGGAGTGTTGGTGCTGCCCCCTCAGCCCTGCCCGAGGAGTGTTGGTGCTGCCCCCTCAGCCCTGCCCGAGGAGTGTTGGTGCTGCCCCCTCAGCCCTGCCCGAGGAGTGTTGGTGCTGCCCCCTCAGCCCTGCCCGAGGAGTGTTGGTGCTGCCCCCTCAGCCCTGCCCGAGGAGTGTTGGTGCTGCCCCCTCAGCCCTGCCCGAGGAGTGTTGGTGCTGCCCCCTCAGCCCTGCCCGAGGAGTGTTGGTGCTGCCCCCTCAGCCCTGCCCGAGGAGTGTTGGTGCTGCCCCCTCAGCCCTGCCCGAGGAGTGTTGGAGCTGCCCCCTCAGCCCTGCCCGAGGAGTGTTGGAGCTGCCCCCTCAGCCCTGCCCCAGGAGTGTTGGAGCTGCCCCCTCAGCCCTGCCCCAGGAGTGTTGGTGCTGCCCCCTCAGCCCTGCCCCAGGAGTGTTGGTGCTGCCCCCTCAGCCCTGCCCCAGGAGTGTTGGTGCTGCCCCCTCATCCCTGCCCCAGGAGTGTTGGTGCTGCCCCCTCAGCCCTGCCCCAGGAATGTTGGTGCTGCCCCCTCAGCCCTGCCCCAGGAGTGTTGGTGCTGCCCCCTCAGCCCTGCCCCAGGAGTGTTGGTGCTGCCCCCTCAGCCCTGCCCCAGGAGTGTTGGTGCTGCCCCCTCAGCCCTGCCCCAGGAGTGTTGGTGCTGCCCCCTCAGCCCTGCCCCAGGAGTGTTGGTGCTGGCCCAGGATGGAGTGCAGTGAAATGTTGGATTATTCCCCATTCCTGTGACTGGCCCCACCTACTGTTATACACTGAACTCTTTACTCTCAATCCCAAATTCACGGTTTGGTTTCATTGGGTGTTGATTTGTTTGTTGTTTTAACAATCGAATCGTGATAATGGGGGAGTTCAATTATCCGAATATAGACTGGGGAGAAAACAGAGTAAAGGGCAAAGAGGGGGAGGAATTCCCCAAATGTGTTCAGGAGAACTTTCTTCAATATGTTTCCAGCCCAACGAAGAAGGAAGCAGTGCTGGATCTAGTTCTGGGGAATGAAGTGGGGCAAGTGGAGCATGTTTCAGTGGGGGAGCATTTGGGAAACAGTGATCAGAATATAATTGGTTTAGAAAGTAATGGAAGAGGACAAGAAACAATCAAATGTGAAAATACTCAACTGGAGGAGGGCTAATTTCTGTGAGTTGAAAAGGGATCTGGCCCAGGTGGATTGGAAACAAAGATTGGCAGGTAAAACAGTAAATGAGGAATGAGAGGCCTTCAAAGAGGAGATAGTTCGTTGACAGACTGGACACATTCCTGTGAGGGGGAAAGGAAGGGCATCCAAAGCTAGAGCTCCTTGGATGATTGAAGAAATAGAGATTAAAATGAAACAGAAAAAGGAGGCTTATGATAAATGTCAGGTTCATAATAGACAGTAATCACAGTAGAGAATCAAACAGAATACAGAGAGTGCAGAGAAAATCTGAAAAAAGGAAATGAAAGGGGCAAAGATAATGTATGAGGAAAGATTAGCGGGTAACATCAAGTCTTTTAGAAACTTACAAAGTGTAACAGGGTAGTTAAAGGAAAGGTGGGGCCGATGAAGGACGATAAAACTCCACAGGAAAAGTGATCCAACCGCGGCTATCTCGAGAAGTTAAGGTTGTTTCCCCTGGCTGGAGAGTCTCGAACTAGAGGGCATAGTGTCAGGATAAGGAGAAATTAGCCTCTTTAGTAGCGAGATGAGGAAAAAAATCTTCATTCAGAGGGTTGTGAATCTTTGGAATTCTCTAACCCTGAGGGCTGTGGATGCTGAGTCATTGAGTATATTGAAGACTGAGATTGATAGATTTTTGGACTCTAACGGAATGAAGGGATATGGGGATCGGGCGGGAAGTGAAGTTGAGGTCGAAGATCAGCCATGATCTGATTGAATGGTGGAGCAGGTTCGAGGGGCCGAATGGCCTACTCCTGCTCCTATTTCTTATGTTCTTAAAAAGAAAACCTTCTTGTGGAGGCAAAGGGCATGACTGAGGTACTAAATGAATACTTTGCATCGGTCTTCACTAAAGAAGAGGATGCTGCCAATCTTCCAGTAAAGGAGGAGGGGGTAGAGAAACTGGAGAGGATTAAAATAGATAAAGAGGAAGTACTAAAAGGGTTGACAGCGCTCAAAGTAGAAAAGTCACCCGGTCCGGGTGGGATGCATCCTCGGTTGCTGAGGGAAGTAAGGATGGAAATAGTGGAGGCTCTGGCCACAATATTTCAATCCTCCTTGGATATGGGAATGTTGCCAGAGGACTGGAGGATTGCAAATGTTACACCTCTGTTCAAAAAAGGGGAGAGGGATAAACCCGGCAACTACAGGCCAGTCAGCCTAACGTCGATGGTGGGGAAATTTCTAGAGACAATAATCCGAGACATTCAGTTATTCTGAGCCTTTGGAACTCTCTTCCGCAAACGGCAATTGATACTAGCTCAATTGCTAAATTTAAATCTGAGATAGATAGTTTTTTGGCAACCAAAGGTATTAAGGGATATGGGCCAAAGAAAGGTATATGGAGTTAGATCACAGATCAGCCATGATCTTATAAAAAGCCGGAGCAGGCACAAGGGGCTGAATGGCCTACTCCTGTGCCTATGTTCCTTTGTAAAATTAATTATCACTTGGAAGAAAATGGGATAATAAACAACAGACAACACAGATTTATTAAAGGCAAATCGTGTCTGAATAACTTGATTGAATTCTTTGATGAAAACTTGTTAGCAAAATTGAAGCCCATGGGATTAAAGGGACAGTGGCAGCATGGACACGAAATATGCTCAGAGACAGAAAGCAGAGAGTCGTGGTGAACGGTTGTTTTTCAGACTGGAGGGAGTATACAGTGGTGTTCCCCAGGGGTCAGTATTAGGACCACTGCGCTTTTTGATATGTATTAATGACCTGGACTTGGTTATTAAGGGCATAATTTCAAAGTTTGCAGATGACACGAAACTTGGAAATGTAGTAAACAATGTGGAGGATAGTAACAGACTTCAGGAGGACAGAGACAGACTGGTGAAATGGGCAGATGCAATTTAACGCAGAGAAGTGTGAAGTGATGCATTTTGGTAGGAAGAATCAGGAGAGGCAAAATAAACTAAATGGTACAGTTTTAAAGAGGGTGCAGGAACTGAGAGACCTGAGGGTGTACGTACACAAATCTTTGAAGGTGGCAGGACACATTGAGAAGGCTGTTAAAAAAAGCACACAGGATCCTTGGCTTTGTAAACAGAGGCATAGATTACAAAAGCAAGGAAGTTATTCTGAGCCTTTATAAATGACTGGTTCGGCCCCAGCTGGAGTACTGTGTCCAATTCTGGGCACCACATTTTGGGAAAGATATCACGGCCTCAGAGAGGGTGCAGAGGAGATTTACTAGAATGGTATCAGGATGTGCGACTTCAGTTACATGAAGAGACTGGAGAAGCTGGGGTTGTTCTCTTTAGAGCAGAAAAGGTCAAGGAGACATTTAATAGAAGTGTTCAAAATCATGAAGGGTTTTGATAAGAGTAAATAAGGAGAAACTGTTTCCACTGGCAGGAGGGTCGGTAACCAGAGGACACAGATTTAAGGTAATTGGCAAAAGAACCAGAGGGGAGATGAGGAGAATTTTTTTACACAGCAAGTTGTTCTGATCTGGAATGCGCTGCCTGAAAGGGCGGTGGAAGCAGATTCAAAACTAACTTTCAAAAGGGAATTGAATAAATACTTGAAAGGGAAAAATTTGTCGGGCTATGGGGAAAGGGCAGGGGAGTAGGACTAATTGAATAGTTCTTTCAAAGAGCCAGCACAGACATGATGGGATGAATGGCCTCCTTCCCTGCTGTATCATACCATGATTCTACGATTTTAATAATGGAGAGATTTAATGAGGGTTAAGTGGTTGATATTGTGTATATGGACTTCCAGACGGCATACGATTAAGTCCCACATAATAGACTTATTAGCAAAATTAAAGCCCATGAGATTAAAGGGACAGTGGCAGCATGGTTACAAAATTGACTGAAGGACAGAAAGCAGAGAGTAATGGTGAACAGTTGTTTTTCAGATTGGAGGGAAGTTTACAGTGGTGTTCCCCAGGGGTCAGTATTAGGACCACTGCTCTTTTTGATATATATTAATGACCTGGACTTGGGTATACGGAGCATAATTTCAATGTTTGCGGATGATGCAAAATTTGGAAATGTAGTAAACAGCAAGGAGGATAGTAACAGACTTCAGGAGGACATGGACAGACTGGTGAAATGGGCGGACACACGGCAGATGAAATTTGACGCAGAGAAGTGTGAAGTGATAAATTTTGGTAGGAAGAATGAGAGGCAATATAAACTAAATGGTACAATTTTAAAGGGGGTCCAGCAACAGAGAGACCTGAGGGATCATGTACAGAAATCTTTGAAGGTGATCAGGACAATTTGATCAAGCTGTTACAAAAGCATACGAGATCCTTGGCTTTATAAATAGGGGCATGGAGTACAAAAGCAAGGAAGTTATTCTAAACCTTTATAAATCAATGGTTAGGCCTCAGCTGGAGTATTGTGTCCAATTCTGGGCACCGCTCTTTAGGAAGGATGTGAACGCCTTTGAGAGGGTGCAGAGCAGATTTACTAGAATGGTGCCAGGGATGAGGGGCTTCAGTTACGTGGAGACCCTAAAGAAGCTGGGGTTGTTCTCCTTAAAGCAGAAGATTAAGGGGAGATTTTATGGAGGTTTCAAAATCATGAAGGGTTTTGATCGAGTAAATAAGGAGAAACCAATTGGATAGCTCTTTCAAAGAGCCGGCACAGGCACAATGGGCCGAATGGCCTCCTCCTTTGCTGTATGATTCTATGATTCTATTGACTGATTTGATCTCCTCTCTTTATTCACAGAACTCGAAGCAGCTCCTTTCCAGGTAAGTTCCTCTCAGTCATACAGTACCTGCTGCTGATAGGGAACCTTCACCTATATCTGGGAGAAGAGTGAAAGTAGAATCACCGCTTGGAAACCTCCCCAGATCAGGATAAAGATAAGGGCTCCAGTACAGAGAAACTGGACTGAACACAGACGGCTTTGAAAATCACAAACTGAGCTGAAGTGGCAGCAAACCAGGATCCCACTGCTCGTGTGGAGATCAGTGTGAATGCAGGGAGACTGCAAATCCCGGGATTCTGCCATTCTCAGGATGGGTTGCTGCGGGGTGTCAGTACGAGCATTAGAAGGGGTGCAGGTAGTTGCACTGATCACTCGTTCCCCTTTGGGTTTCTGATCTGAAATGTCCCCACTGATAAAAACATTCTCTCCTCTTTCATTACAGAGTGACTGAGACTCAGAGAGTCACAGACCCAGATGTTCCAGCGCTCACCCTGAACCTGTCCAAAATATCTCAACTTACCCAGAAGAGGCTGAATGGATCGGAAAAGTACCACTCAGACATATTGGGAATGATAAGGAAAAACGTGCAGCTTTTCTCCAATTCTGGGCACCACACTTTAGGAGAGATGTCGAGGTTAAGAATTTCAAGAGGTGAGGAGGGACTTAGATTAAAGCCCTCAGGTTAGAGATGATTGCTGTTGGCTGGGCTTGTCTGAGACATGAAGAAACTGTTATTGAATCATATAAATAAGATTTCCAAGGGGATTACGATCAATATACTGATTGGACTGAAAGAGGAGGAAGGTGGTGTGTCCTGAGGACATCTGAATGGAAAAGTGGGGAAGTTTTGTTAAACTTGTATTAAACTTTGGTTAGGCCACACTTGGAGCACTGTGCACAGTTCTGGTCTCCATATACCTTGCTTTGACCACACTTGGAGAATTGTGCACAGTTCTGGACTCCATATTATAAAAAGGATATAGAGGCACTGGAGAGGGTGCAACAAAGATGATGCTGGAACTTAGAGGTTATACCTATCAGGAAAGATTGAACAGACTGGGGCTCTTTGATCTCGAAAAGAGAAGTCTGAGGGTGACCTGATAGAGGTCTTTAAGATAATGAAGGGGTTTGACAGGGTCGACATTGTGGAGATGTTTCTACTTGTGGGGGAGACCAAAACTAGGGGTCATAAATATGGTGACCATCAAACTACCGGATTGTTGTAAAAAAAAACATCTGTTTCACTAATGTCCTTTAGGGAAGGAAACCTGCCGTCCTTACCCGGTCTGGGCCTTTATGTGACTCCAGAACCACAGCAAGGTGGTTGATTCTTAATCGCCCTCTTAAATGGCCTAGCAAGCCACTGAGTTGTACAATTCCGCTACAAAAAGTCATAATAAGAATAAAACCGGACGGACCACGAGGCACTGGACACGACAAAGGCAAAGGCAAACCAAGCCCAGTCGACCCTGCAAAGTCCTCCGCACCAACATCTGGGAATTTGTGCCAAAATTGGGAGTGCTGTCCCACAGATTAGTCAAGCAACAGCCTGACATAGCCATACTCACAGAATCAAACCTTTCAGCCAACGTCCAAGACTTCTCCATCACCATCCCTGGGTATGTTCACTTGTGCTTCAGAACTAGCCGTGCCTCTAGCCAAGCTGTTCCAGTACAGGTACAACACTGGCATCTAGCCGACAATGTGGAACATAGCCCAGGTATGTCCTGTCCACAAAAAGCAGGACAAATCCAATCCGGCCGATTACCGCCCCATCAGTCTACTCTCAATCATCAGCAAAGTGATGGAAGGTGTCGTCGACGGTGCTATCAAACAGCACTTACTCACCAATAACCTGCTCACCGATGCTCAGTTTGGGTTCCGCCAGGACCACTCGGCTCCAGACCTCATTACAGCCCTGGTCCATACATGAACAAAAGAGCTGAATTCCAGAGGTGAGATGAGAGTAACTGCCCTTGACATCAAGGCAGCATTTGACCAAGTGTGGCATCAAGGAGCCCCAGTAAAATTGAAGTCAATGGGAATTAGGAGGAAAACTCTCCAGTGGTTGGAGTCATACCTGGCACAAAGGAAGATGGTAGTAGTTGTTGGAGGCTAATCATCTCAGGCCCAGGATATCGCTGCAGGAGTTCCTCAGGGCAGTGTCCTCGGCCCAACCATCTTCAGCTGCTTCATCAATGAACTTCCCTCTATCATAAGGTCAGAAATGGAGATGTTCAGGGCCAGTATTTATTGCCCATCCCTAATTGCCCTTGAGAAGATGGTGGTGAGCCGCCTTCTTGAACCGCTGCAGTCCGTGTGATGAAAGTTCTCCCACACTGCTGTTCGGAAGGGAGTTCCAGGATTTTGACCCAGCGACGATGAAGGAACGGCGATATATTTCCAATTTGGGATGGTGTGTGACTTGGAGGGGAATGTGCAGGTGGTGTTGTTCCCATGTGCCTGCTGCTCTTGTCCTTCTAGGTGGTAGAGGTCGCGGGTTTGGGAGGTGCTGCCGAAGAAGCCTTGGCGAGTTGCTGCAGTGCATCCTGTGGATGATTGCACAATGTTCAGTTCCATTCACAACCCCTCAGATAATGAAGCAGTCCGTGCCCACATGCAGCAAGATCTGGACAATATCCAGGCTTGGTCTGATAAGTGGCAAGTAACATTCGCGTCAGACAAGTGCCAGGCAATGACCATCTCTAACAAGAGAGAGTCCAACCACCTCCCCATGACATTCAACGGCATTACCATCGCCAAATCACTACCATCAACATCCTGGGGGTCACCATTGACCAGAAACTTAACTGGACCAGCCACATAAATACTTTGGCGACAAGAGCAGGTCAGAGGCTGGGTATTCTGCGGCAAGTGACTCACCTCCTGACTCCCCAAAGCCTTTCCACCATCTTCAAGGCACAAGTTAGGAGTGTGATGGAATACTCTCCACTTGCCTGGATGAGTGCAGCTCCATCAACACTCAAGAAGCTCAACACCATCCAGGACAAAGCAGCCTGCTTGATTGGCACCCCATCCACCACCCTAAACATTCACTCTCTTCACCTGCAGTGTGTACCATCCACAGGATGCACTGCAGCAACTCACCAAGGTTTCTTCGACAGCACCTCCCAAACCCGCAACCTCTACCACCTAGAAGGACAAGAGCAGCAGGCACAAGGGAACAACACCACCTGCACATTCCCCTCCAAGTCACACACCATCCCGAATTGGAAATATATCGCCGTTCCTTCATCGTCGCTGGGTCAAAATCCTGGAACTCCCTTCCCAACAGCACTGTGGGAGAACCTTCACCACACGGGCTGCCACAGTTCAAGAAGTCAGCTCACCACCACCTTCTCAAGGGCAATTAGGGATGGGCAATAAATGTTGGCCTTGCCAGCATCTCCGACATCCCATGAATGAATAAAAAAATAAGGAGGGAGAGCCCAGGGCACACTCCTGTATTCAGGATGGAACAGTAACAGGAGGGAGAGAGCCCAGGGCACACTCCTGTATTCACGATGGAACAGTAACAGGAGGGACAGAGCCCAGGACTCACTCCTGTGAGCTGTGTGTTCCCAGTACAGCCAGTGCTGAGATTGTGGGGCTGTAACTGTGAGTCTGTGGGATGTGTGGTGTGCCGGTGAATCCCCTCCATTGTGTCTGGGAGAACGTGTGCACAGTGCCAGGGGCTTGTGTGATTAAACTGACTGCTACTGTGTGTCTCCACTGCAGTGTTTGCACTGAGTGCACAGCACTGGGACCCACACACTGCTATTTAACAGGGATTCTGATCAAAGGCCATTTATTGAACAGGGGATGAACACAATCTAAGAGGTAATATGGGGCTGACAGTGTCTGGGAAATACTGACACTCCCACCCTGCAGCTGTCAATCATTGATGGGAGTGGAATAACCCTGTCTGACCAATCTCTTCTCTCCTCTCTAGGGCAAAGGTCAGCGATGAGCCTGGATCCAAAGACAGCAAACTGGAACTTGGTTCTGTCGGATGATCTGAGATCAGTAACACGGACTGAACAGAAACAGCCCTACCCACCTCACCCAGAGAGGTTTAAAGACTGGCCCCAAGTCCTCTGCTCCCAGAGTTTCTCCTCAGGATCCCATTCCTGGGATGTGGAGATTGATGGGAAAGACTGGAGAATAGGGATTGTGTGTGGGAGCGCAGAGAGAGAGGAGAGACAGTCTGGTCTCGGGAACAGCAGTAAATCCTGGTGTTTATGTTATGGTTTGTTTGGTGTTGATTATCTCAGTGCCGGTCACAATTCCCAGCCCACTCCCCTCGCTCTGATCCCGTCTAAGAGCCGGATCCGAGTTCAGTTGGACTACGAGGCCGGGACTGTGTCATTTCACCGGGTCACTGACTCACTGACACATTTACACACATTTCAAACCACATTCACTGAACCCGTGTTTCCGGCATTTTATTGTGGAAAATCCCTAAAACTGTTAAATTAATCCTGGTATTGGTGACTTGATGATGTCACTTCCAGGTCTGCCCTTCTGATGTCACTTCCAGGTTTCCCCCTCTGATGATGTCACTTCCAGGACTGCCCTTCCAATGATGTCACTTCCAGGACTGCCTCCTCTGACGATGTCACTTCCAGGTGTGCAACTCTGATGATGTCACTTCCAGGTTTGCCCCTCTGATGATGTCACTTCCAGGTCTGCCCATCTGATGATGTCATTTCAGTCTGTCCTGCTGACGATGTCATTTCCAGGTTTGCCCTTCGGATGATGTCACTTCGGGATCTGATCCTCTATGATGTCACTTCCGCGTCTGACCCACTAGTGATGTCACTTGCAGGCCTGCAGGGCTAATGATGTCATTTCCAGTCTACCCTTATGATGATGTCACTCCCGCATCTGTCCCACTGACGATGACATTCCCGGGTCTGCCCCTCTGATGATGTCACACCTGGGTCTGCCCCTCTGATGATGTCAGGAGCTCAATGCTTTGCTGCTTTTTGTGCTTTTCTTTGTAAGGGTCGGTCACTAAAGCTAAAAATAGCTGCTTTTGGTGAGTTTACTTGTAATTCGTAGCGTTCCAATTAATTGTCTCCTTCAGTTGTAGAATTTTACCACTTTATTTGCAGAATTATAATGGTATTAATGCAGTCGTGCATTAACCACAGTAGCGAATCATAATAGTGGCAGGCACAGCTGCATTAATCTCAGTAGTGAATCGCAGTGGCGGCAGGCACGATGGCATGTATCTGTCCGAAACTCAGTAAATGTATTGATTCATTGGACCAGACTGGGAACTTTTAATCTGTGTTTTATGGGGTGGTGATTTTTAGTTTATTGGAGAGTAAGGTTCCTCCAGGGCTTACAACCAACATGAAATGGGAATATTATGGGATGTTTAACTTAATTAGACACAAAGAAGTGACTGAGTGTGTGAGAAACAAACAGGAAAATTGCCCCACCAATTGGGGTCTACAATCAGCGTCCCAGGTGGTGATGGGAGATAATGGGACATTTTGTGACAACCAAAACCAAAGGGTCAGGAAAATGATGTGTGAGTGACCGGTGAGAAACAAAGATCACCTGGGAACAACCCCCAAAAGGCATCAATCAGGAATCAACACACAATCCAGTGAAAGTCAGGAAAGGGGAGTTAACAATCGTTAATTGATAGCTTTCTCTTGGAGATGGTTGTGTCCTTACTTATACTGAACAGTGAGAAGAATATTTTATAACCTGGGCTCTACCCGAGACATCGGGACCATGCAGGGGGAGATAAGCAAAGACCTCCAGACACCCCCCGATCTGTTGATCAGATAGCCTGAAAGCACAGGAATGGCTTGTATTTGATGTCACGTTCGGTGTGATTTTGGGAAACTGCTGTGTGTGTAAATGTGATATTTTGCACGTGAGGCAACCAGTCTGTGGAATGCATGATGGAGATGCCCTGAAGGACGGGTCTCAGACATGCTCAGTCCCGTTGACAACAACACTACATGAAATGGTTAATGTGCTCAGGAGAGTGAGGACAGATACTGGATCATTACTGATTTACACTTGGTAATCAAGGCACTGACACATGCTCCATAGAGAAACCGACTAGTTAATGAAACAATCAGGACAGTGTTAAACACACTGGTATCTATCAGAGGGATTGAAATTAAAGTAAAGACTGACATAGAATTTGGATTTCCAAAATTCAGGGTTGGGTTCCTTTGAGTTAACGATGAAATTGGGAAACTGAGGGCCAGGGAGAAATAATACTGAGCCAGAATGATACACAAGATGGATAATGGTAAAAAGGAGAGCTGGAGGATCTTTTAAGTCCAAGATTTCTTGATAATATGGTAGTATTTGGGGGGAGCCTAGTTTCTGTAGTTTTCTGTACAATGTATTATGATTTTCTTTGACTGTATCATGATGTGTGATATTAACCAAATGAAACTTAGATTAGAAGAGCAAATGGCTGGAGATCGGTCTGTGATGCTCACAGGATGAGGACCTTAGATAAGGCCCCAGGATCCCACAAAGGAGGGGGGGGAGGGACATTGTTGAAGATTAAGACTGAGAAGTAATGAGGGAAACCACTTTCTTAGATGACTTCTGCAGTTTAAAACCCCCAATATTGATAGACTGACAGTGCATTCAAAACAACATAATGCTGACATTGAAAAGGGGACCTCGACCCCTGGGGATCATGAATGGAGGGAGGTCGTCCATAATGTGGGACAGCATCCTTGGGTGAAAATCATGTCTCTGCTTTTTATTATTATACAGCTTGTTATGATTGTAACACTTTTCTTTCTCATTTGTCGTATTTGAAAGAACTTTTGTGTAAATGTCACGGTGATTAAACTTCTTGTAACAATGTTTAACCTGATCTGTGGTGAGTGCAATTCAGATTCAATGAATGGGTTAAAGTGAGTTGTTCGACCTCACACTCACTTGAGGGGCGACTGAAGGATTTTGGACTTTCAATACCAGTTATTAATTACCTGCTAAAGGAGCTGAGTTTGGTTAAAAGTATTAATTCAAGAAAGGAACGGTTAAACTGACTGTTCAAGGCAGCATGCTGGGAAGGTTGGCCACATTGGAAAAGTCTCATTCAGCAGATTGTCTTGAAGGTTAAAGGTAAGACAGATGCAAGGCCTTGAAAGTCTGTGAGAAGCTGTTGTGAACATCAGATGCTGTCATATCAACTTGTTCAAACCATGGGAAAGAGAGAGAGGGAAAAGTAAGCGTGTTTTTGCCAGCAAGTGAGGGGGGAAGTGGCGGGGGGGCAGGGGAGGGAGAAGAGAGTGGGAGAGGGGGAGGGGATGCGGGGGGGGGATGCGGGGAGGGGAACGTGCGGCCTGTTCCCACACTGCCTGTGGGGCACTGTTTATTGTCCTTCCAAGTTTTGTGCCATCTGCAAATTTTGAAATTGTGCCCTGAACACCCAAGTCCAAATTCAAAAGAGAGGATTGTGAAGTTAGACCCGGGGGTCGATTCTCACTCCCCTCCCGGTCTGAGAATGGGGGTCAGTCGCCTCTCCCGCCCCGGTCACCCCGGCGATGGAGCCGGTGCCATTTTGAAAGGGGCCTCCCGCCGGGTGTCCAAATCACCGCCTGTTTCAGACGATCAGCCCCTGTTAATATGGAAATCGGGGTAAATGGGCCCCCGATGGCCATTTTAGGCCGGAGCCTGCGCTGTGCTCACTCCGACCAGCTCCACGGGCGATGGGACCGAAGAGGCCCGGAAAAGGGAAGTGGCCAATTAGGTTTGTATGTCATGGAGGAGCAGGAGGGACCCACAGAAATAATCTGGGCTGCTGCCTCCCCGGGACCCTCACCCTCCGCGACCCAACCGCCACCATTGGAAGAGGAGCAATTGAGTTCTCTCCGGTGTCCTGGGACCAATATTTATCCCTCAACTAACATCAGGATAAAACAGATTATCTGATCATTTATCACATTGCTGTTTGTGGGATCTTGCTGTGCATCAATGAGCTGCCTCATTCCCTCCATTCCAACAGTGACTACACTTCAAACCCACCTCATTGTGTGTAAAGCGCTTTGGGCCGTCCTGAGGCGGTGAAGAGTCAGTTCCTCAGTGTCTCTCCAATGGAGCCGTTCCTCAGTGAGATCGCAGGCTGCTCTTGTTCCTCTTTGAGTTAAATTGTATTTGGGTCTATTTGATTGAGAGAGAGAGAGGGCCCAGACCGAGTGCTCACTGCTCCCCAAACCTTCCTTCCCAAAGGCTGCGATCAGGTGTTGAGTCACTGGGAGCCGGGCGGCGAGGATTTCAATGTCTGACCTGGACATCCAGCAGCTCTCAGACTGCGATTAATCGGCTGATGCAGAAACCCCGGGTCCCGGGGAATTCACTCGGTGACTCCGCCATTTTCCCTCCTTCAGATTCTCCGACTCTCATTTCCCGCTCAATCCGCCCCTCGCGCTCAACACACGCACAGTGCGCAGGCGCCGGGCCCGAGTCCGTGTGGGGGGGGGGGGACAGAGTCCGTGTGGGAATGGGGGGGGGGACAGAGTCCGTGTGGGAATGGGGGGGGGGGACAGAGTCCGTGTGGGAATGGGGGGGGGGACAGAGTCCGTGTGGGAATGGGGGGGGGGACAGAGTCCGTGTGGGAATGGGGGGGGGGACAGAGTCCGTGTGGGAATGGGGGGGGGGACAGAGTCCGTGTGGGAATGGGGGGGGGACAGAGTCCGTGTGGGAATGGGGGGGGGGGACAGAGTCCGTGTGGGAATGGGGGGGGGGGGGGGGACAGAGTCCGTGTGGGAATGGGGGGGGGGGGGGGGACAGAGTCCGTGTGGGAATGGGGGGGGGGGACAGAGTCCGTGTGGGAATGGGGGGGGGGACAGAGTCCGTGTGGGAATGGGGGGGGGGGACAGAGTCCGTGTGGGAATGGGGGGGGGGGGACAGAGTCCGTGTGGGAATGGGGGGGGGGGGGGGGACAGAGTCCGTGTGGGAATGGGGGGGGGGACAGAGTCCGTGTGGGAATGGGGGGGGGGACAGAGTCCGTGTGGGAATGGGGGGGGACAGAGTCCGTGTGGGAATGGGGGGGGGGGGGGACAGAGTCCGTGTGGGAATGGGGGGGGGGACAGAGTCCGTGTGGGAATGGGGGGGGGGGGGGGGGACAGAGTCCGTGTGGGAATGGGGGGGGGGGGGACAGAGTCCGTGTGGGAATGGGGGGGGGGGGGACAGAGTCCGTGTGGAATGGGGGGGGGGGGACAGAGTCCGTGTGGGAATGGGGGGGGGGGGACAGAGTCCGTGTGGGAATGGGGGGGGGGGACAGAGTCCGTGTGGGAATGGGGGGGGGGGGGGGACAGAGTCCGTGTGGGAATGGGGGGGGGGGGACAGAGTCCGTGTGGGAATGGGGGGGGGGGGACAGAGTCCGTGTGGGAATGGGGGGGGGGGGACAGAGTCCGTGTGGGAATGGGGGGGGGGGGGACAGAGTCCGTGTGGGAATGGGGGGGGGGGGCAGAGTCCGTGTGGGAATGGGGGGGGGGGGACAGAGTCCGTGTGGGAATGGGGGGGGGGGGGGGACAGAGTCCGTGTGGGAATGGGGGGGGGGGACAGAGTCCGTGTGGGAATGGGGGGGTGGACAGAGTCCGTGTGGGAATGGGGGGGGGGACAGAGTCCGTGTGGGAATTGGGGGGGGACAGAGTCCGTGTGGGAATGGGGGGGGGGGGAAAGAGTCCGTGTGGGAATGGGGGGGGGACAGAGTCCGTGTGGGAATGGGGGGGGGGGGGGGACAGAGTCCGTGTGGGAATGGGGGGGGGGGGGACAGAGTCCGTGTGGGAATGGGGGGGGGACAGAGTCCGTGTGGGGGGGGGGGACAGAGTCCGTGTGGGGGGGGGGGACAGAGTCCGTGTGGGAATGGGGGGGGGGGACAGAGTCCGTGTGGGAATGGGGGGGGGGGACAGAGTCCGTGTGGGAATGGGGGGGGGGACAGAGTCCGTGTGGGAATGGGGGGGGGGGGACAGAGTCCGTGTGGGAATGGGGGGGGGGGGGGACAGAGTCCGTGTGGGAATGGGGGGGGGGACAGAGTCCGTGTGGGAATGGGGGGGGGGACAGAGTCCGTGTGGGAATGGGGGGGGGGACAGAGTCCGTGTGGGAATGGGGGGGGGGGACAGAGTCCGTGTGGGAATGGGGGGGGGGGGACAGAGTCCGTGTGGGAATGGGGGGGGGGGGGGACAGAGTCCGTGTGGGAATGGGGGGGGGGGGGGACAGAGTCCGTGTGGGAATGGGGGGGGGGGGGGACAGAGTCCGTGTGGGAATGGGGGGGGGGACAGAGTCCGTGTGGGAATGGGGGGGGGGACAGAGTCCGTGTGGGAATGGGGGGGGGGGGGGGACAGAGTCCGTGTGGGAATGGGGGGGGGGACAGAGTCCGTGTGGGAATGGGGGGGGGGACAGAGTCCGTGTGGGAATGGGGGGGGGGGGACAGAGTCCGTGTGGGAATGGGGGGGGGGGGGGACAGAGTCCGTGTGGGAATGGGGGGGGGGGACAGAGTCCGTGTGGGAATGGGGGGGGGGGACAGAGTCCGTGTGGGAATGGGGGGGGGGGGGGGACAGAGTCCGTGTGGGAATGGGGGGGGGACAGAGTCCGTGTGGGAATGGGGGGGGGACAGAGTCCGTGTGGGAATGGGGGGGGGGACAGAGTCCGTGTGGGAATGGGGGGGGGGGACAGAGTCCGTGTGGGAATGGGGGGGGGGGGGGGGGGACAGAGTCCGTGTGGGAATGGGGGGGGGGGGGGGACAGAGTCCGTGTGGGAATGGGGGGGGGGGGGACAGAGTCCGTGTGGGAATGGGGGGGGGGGCAGAGTCCGTGTGGGAATGGGGGGGGGGGACAGAGTCCGTGTGGGAATGGGGGGGGGGGGGGGACAGAGTCCGTGTGGGAATGGGGGGGGGGGGGACAGAGTCCGTGTGGGAATGGGGGGGGGGACAGAGTCCGTGTGGGAATGGGGGGGGGGACAGAGTCCGTGTGGGAATGGGGGGGGGGACAGAGTCCGTGTGGGAATGGGGGGGGGGGACAGAGTCCGTGTGGGAATGGGGGGGGGGGGGGGGACAGAGTCCGTGTGGGAATGGGGGGGGGACAGAGTCCGTGTGGGAATGGGGGGGGGGGACAGAGTCCGTGTGGGAATGGGGGGGGGACAGAGTCCGTGTGGGAATGGGGGGGGGGGGGGGACAGAGTCCGTGTGGGAATGGGGGGGGGGACAGAGTCCGTGTGGGAATGGGGGGGGGGGGGGGGACAGAGTCCGTGTGGGAATGGGGGGGGGGGGGACAGAGTCCGTGTGGGAATGGGGGGGGGGGGGACAGAGTCCGTGTGGGAATGGGGGGGGGGGGGGACAGAGTCCGTGGGAATGGGAGGGGGGGGGGGGGGACAGAGTCCGTGTGGGAATGGGGGGGGGGACAGAGTCCGTGTGGGAATGGGGGGGGGGGGGGGGGGACAGAGTCCGTGTGGGAATGGGGGGGGGGGACAGAGTCCGTGTGGGAATGGGGGGGGGGGGGACAGAGTCCGTGTGGGAATGGGGGGGGGGGGACAGAGTCCGTGTGGGAATGGGGGGGGGGGGGGACAGAGTCCGTGTGGGAATGGGGGGGGGGGGGCAGAGTCCGTGTGGGAATGGGGGGGGGGGACAGAGTCCGTGTGGGAATGGGGGGGGGGGGGGGACAGAGTCCGTGTGGGAATGGGGGGGGGGGGGACAGAGTCCGTGTGGGAATGGGGGGGGGACAGAGTCCGTGTGGGAATGGGGGGGGGGACAGAGTCCGTGTGGGAATGGGGGGGGGACAGAGTCCGTGTGGGAATGGGGGGGGGGGGAAAGAGTCCGTGTGGGAATGGGGGGGGGACAGAGTCCGTGTGGGAATGGGGGGGGGGGGGGACAGAGTCCGTGTGGGAATGGGGGGGGGGGGACAGAGTCCGTGTGGGAATGGGGGGGGGGGACAGAGTCCGTGTGGGGGGGGGGACAGAGTCCGTGTGGGGGGGGGACAGAGTCCGTGTGGGAATGGGGGGGGGGACAGAGTCCGTGTGGGAATGGGGGGGGGGGACAGAGTCCGTGTGGGAATGGGGGGGGGGACAGAGTCCGTGTGGGAATGGGGGGGGGGGGGACAGAGTCCGTGTGGGAATGGGGGGGGGGGGGACAGAGTCCGTGTGGGAATGGGGGGGGGGGACAGAGTCCGTGTGGGAATGGGGGGGGGGACAGAGTCCGTGTGGGAATGGGGGGGGGGACAGAGTCCGTGTGGGAATGGGGGGGGGGGACAGAGTCCGTGTGGGAATGGGGGGGGGGGGGACAGAGTCCGTGTGGGAATGGGGGGGGGGGGGGGACAGAGTCCGTGTGGGAATGGGGGGGGGGGGGACAGAGTCCGTGTGGGAATGGGGGGGGGGGGGACAGAGTCCGTGTGGGAATGGGGGGGGGGGACAGAGTCCGTGTGGGAATGGGGGGGGGGACAGAGTCCGTGTGGGAATGGGGGGGGGGGGGACAGAGTCCGTGTGGGAATGGGGGGGGGGACAGAGTCCGTGTGGGAATGGGGGGGGGGGACAGAGTCCGTGTGGGAATGGGGGGGGGGGGACAGAGTCCGTGTGGGAATGGGGGGGGGGGGGGGACAGAGTCCGTGTGGGAATGGGGGGGGGGGACAGAGTCCGTGTGGGAATGGGGGGGGGGACAGAGTCCGTGTGGGAATGGGGGGGGGGGGGACAGAGTCCGTGTGGGAATGGGGGGGGGACAGAGTCCGTGTGGGAATGGGGGGGGGACAGAGTCCGTGTGGGAATGGGGGGGGGACAGAGTCCGTGTGGGAATGGGGGGGGGGGACAGAGTCCGTGTGGGAATGGGGGGGGGGGGGGGGACAGAGTCCGTGTGGGAATGGGGGGGGGGGGGACAGAGTCCGTGTGGGAATGGGGGGGGGGGGGACAGAGTCCGTGTGGGAATGGGGGGGGGGGCAGAGTCCGTGTGGGAATGGGGGGGGGGGACAGAGTCCGTGTGGGAATGGGGGGGGGGGACAGAGTCCGTGTGGGAATGGGGGGGGGGACAGAGTCCGTGTGGGATGGGGGGGGGACAGAGTCCGTGTGGGAATGGGGGGGGGGACAGAGTCCGTGTGGGAATGGGGGGGGGGGGGGACAGAGTCCGTGTGGGAATGGGGGGGGGGGGGGACAGAGTCCGTGTGGGAATGGGGGGGGGGGGACAGAGTCCGTGTGGGAATGGGGGGGGGGGGACAGAGTCCGTGTGGGAATGGGGGGGGGGACAGAGTCCGTGTGGGAATGGGGGGGGGGACAGAGTCCGTGTGGGAATGGGGGGGGGGGGGACAGAGTCCGTGTGGGAATGGGGG
Organism: Heptranchias perlo; assembly: GCF_035084215.1. Taxonomy (NCBI): domain Eukaryota; kingdom Metazoa; phylum Chordata; class Chondrichthyes; order Hexanchiformes; family Hexanchidae; genus Heptranchias; species Heptranchias perlo. The sequence goes on along the minus strand of NW_027139445.1, from coordinate 1,723 downwards.
GGGGGACAGAGTCCGTGTGGGAATGGGGGGGGGGACAGAGTCCGTGTGGGAATGGGGGGGGGGGGGACAGAGTCCGTGTGGGAATGGGGGGGGGGGGACAGAGTCCGTGTGGGAATGGGGGGGGGGGGGGGGACAGAGTCCGTGTGGGAATGGGGGGGGGGACAGAGTCCGTGTGGGAATGGGGGGGGGACAGAGTCCGTGTGGGAATGGGGGGGGGGACAGAGTCCGTGTGGGAATGGGGGGGGGGGGACAGAGTCCGTGTGGGAATGGGGGGGGGACAGAGTCCGTGTGGGAATGGGGGGGGGGGGGGACAGAGTCCGTGTGGGAATGGGGGGGGGGGGGACAGAGTCCGTGTGGGAATGGGGGGGGGACAGAGTCCGTGTGGATGGGGGGGACAGAGTCGTGGGGGGGGGGACAGAGTCCGTGTGGGAATGGGGGGGGGACAGAGTCCGTGTGGGAATGGGGGGGGGGGGACAGAGTCCGTGTGGGAATGGGGGGGGGGACAGAGTCCGTGTGGGAATGGGGGGGGGGGGGACAGAGTCCGTGTGGGAATGGGGGGGGGGGGGGACAGAGTCCGTGTGGGAATGGGGGGGGGGACAGAGTCCGTGTGGGAATGGGGGGGGGACAGAGTCCGTGTGGGAATGGGGGGGGGACAGAGTCCGTGTGGGAATGGGGGGGGGGGACAGAGTCCGTGTGGGAATGGGGGGGGGGGACAGAGTCCGTGTGGGAATGGGGGGGGGGGACAGAGTCCGTGTGGGAATGGGGGGGGGGGGGACAGAGTCCGTGTGGGAATGGGGGGGGGGGGACAGAGTCCGTGTGGGAATGGGGGGGGGGACAGAGTCCGTGTGGGAATGGGGGGGGGGGACAGAGTCCGTGTGGGAATGGGGGGGGGGGGGACAGAGTCCGTGTGGGAATGGGGGGGGGGGACAGAGTCCGTGTGGGAATGGGGGGGGGACAGAGTCCGTGTGGGAATGGGGGGGGGGGACAGAGTCCGTGTGGGAATGGGGGGGGGGGGGGACAGAGTCCGTGTGGGAATGGGGGGGGGGGACAGAGTCCGTGTGGGAATGGGGGGGGGGGGGACAGAGTCCGTGTGGGAATGGGGGGGGGGGACAGAGTCCGTGTGGGAATGGGGGGGGGGGGGGGGACAGAGTCCGTGTGGAATGGGGGGGGGGGGACAGAGTCCGTGTGGGAATGGGGGGGGGGGACAGAGTCCGTGTGGGAATGGGGGGGGGGGGACAGAGTCCGTGTGGGAATGGGGGGGGGGGGACAGAGTCCGTGTGGGAATGGGGGGGGGGGGGGACAGAGTCCGTGTGGGAATGGGGGGGGGGGGACAGAGTCCGTGTGGGAATGGGGGGGGGGGGGGACAGAGTCCGTGTGGGAAATGGGGGGGGGGGGGACAGAGTCCGTGTGGGAATGGGGGGGGGGGGGGGACAGAGTCCGTGTGGGAATGGGGGGGGGGGACAGAGTCCGTGTGGGAATGGGGGGGGGACAGAGTCCGTGTGGAATGGGGGGGGGGGGGGGACAGAGTCCGTGTGGGAATGGGGGGGGGGACAGAGTCCGTGTGGGAAGGGGGGGGGGGACAGAGTCCGTGTGGGAATGGGGGGGGGGGGACAGAGTCCGTTGTGGGAATGGGGGGGGGGGGGGGGACAGAGTCCGTGTGGGGAATGGGGGGGGGGGGGGACAGAGTCCGTGTGGGAATGGGGGGGGGGGACAGAGTCCGTGA